>NC_143549.1:61615000-61915000 GCF_054136105.1 Typopeltis vanoorti | reverse complement strand
TTTTTTTTAAACATTCAATAGCAACCTGTACTGTACAAATCCAGAAGATAATCGTAATATAACTGTATAATTCCAGAAGAATCCTAGTACATGAGGACTTTAGCAGAGTTTATTGTAGTTTTTATTTTATTTTTTTTATTTTTTTTTTCCCACTAGAGGGCAGGCTAAGAAAAAAGATTAGTTAACAACGTAGATGTAATTTACTTGTATACAGTGCAACAGCATGTAGCTTGTTCTTATACTTCTGAATGTATCCTTCTGAAGATGACCTCAATACAGGGGTAGAAATGTAAAGTTATGATTTTATTATTAATCAGTAAAATAATCTTTTCAACACGTGTGTTTGTGTCCCTAATTTAACAAATATGAATGCTGATCACCGTGTAACCTTAAAAGAAAGAATGTGTAATGCAAAGTTTGTCAGGTGGGGAAAGGGGAAGTTTTTGCTGTTCTCATCAAAACTGTGTGTTCGATTGGTGACAGAAAACAGACCTTGCAGGACCCAGCATTATTTGCATGGTTAGAAGTTACATGCATGACTGTCCACAGTCATGCATAATGCACATCCCATCATTAGAAAGCTGCAACCAAGCTTCAAGTCACAGGATAAATTTTGAAAAAAAATGATGGGAGCTTACTTAATAGACCATTGTACCAGACAAAGTCAGAAGCCTTGAAGAATGTTAAGAGCAACCACTTGAAATTTGCAGCTTTTCTGTGGTATTTGTCCAGAGATGAGCAACATAAGTAAGCCGATCCCATTAACCTGTTCCTTATGTTGTATGGCAGAATCCATACTGCCATACTTATCATTTACTAAGATTGACTATGTATATATTGGAGAAATAATATGAAGCCAGGAGGGTCACATTTTTCTGCAAGAATGCAATAGAGCCATCTGCATGTGTTGAGCAGAAGTTAGTCAGTTGCTTTGGTAAGAGACCAGAAGGCATGGCTACCATGTTTACTGGGTATGAAACATAATTTTCTCTTTCCACTTTCTCAACTTTCACTGTTTAGAAAATGTATAAAGAAAACTGAATGTATTGTGTTTTAATTAGTTGCTTGGCAAGATCTAGGTTTTCATCATTGGGTCTCTTTTGCATAGGTGTCCTTTGTGCCACCTGTTGTTTTTCTCCTGTTTGTGTTAATACCTTACTATTTTTTTTCCCCTCTGATTCAGTAATTATCATGTCCTTTCCACTGCAACCCTATTCTATAATATTCTTTTCTTGTATTTCTGTTGTCTTTCTTATCACTCTTTCTCCCTGGATCTCCATTACAAAAATTCGATTTACTTGGAACTCAGTTTCGTGCTCTTTTGATTCTTCCCTCTATTCTTTGGGGAGAGGAGATTTAAAAAAAAAAAAAAAAAAAAAAGACTAACTGCTATGCACTGGTAAGTTAATACATTTGCTTTCACTTTTTAAAGTTTCAGCGAAAACTAAGATGGAACACTAAAATAGTCTTGTATGTTTCATTTAAAAATGAGGGCTCTTTAAAAGCATTCTTCTCTAATTAATTTTTTTCTCTTTTTTTATTTGTGCAATCATTTGAAGTTTGTATAACTACAAACTTCAAATGATTGCACATTGTGTTTTTGTTACTTTTGGAATACATTCCTAATCTTTTAAGTCATTATTTTTCAGAGCCAAGAAGGGAAAGAAGAACAGCAGCAGGAAGAGAAACCTCCTCCCACAGTCACAGATGAAGAAGAGAGTGGTGAAACAACATCAAGCTGTGAAGAAGACAATTGTGGAGAACAGTGTAGCAGTGATACTGCTAGTGCTCCAAGTCCAGCTGGGAAAATATTAGATGAAGGTAAATGATCATTTAAAATCGTTATTTTTCATTGTCAAGAAGGCTATTATTGATATGTTTATCAGCTGATTACTTGCCATCTGTTAAGGATTATTGGTAGTTTTTGGGTTTACACCTTTGATCTGTGCATTGTTCTGTTCTTTATTATATTTTCAAAATGTATGGTGAATCTTAAATATATATATATATATATATATATATACACCCTGTCCAAAAAGAAACCGAACTTTTGATAGAAAATAAAACACGGGCCAATTATAATTATTCAAATCATTTATTTCAATCAATATACTCTCCCTCAGCTTCGATACAGCATTTGGCACAGTCAATTAATTTGTTAAATGAGTGTTTTATATCGGTTTTTGGGATACTGTTGAGGGTCGTGGTTACTGCCACTTGAACATTTTCAGTGGTGTCGTATTGTTTTCTTTTCATCGGAAAATGAAGTCAGGAGAAGAGAAAGAATTCACAGGATGATAAATCAGGTGAATACGGTGAGTGATTTAACATACAAACTTGGTTTTTGCTCAAAAACTGTCTCACAATGTTCGAACAATGAGATGGTGCATTATCGTGCAAAAGTGACCAGCTGCATGCATCACGATATTCATGCCATACACAATGAATTCTCGCTATCAATCGCTTCAAAATTTCGAGATATAACTCACCATTGACTGTTTGGCCAGGCAGAACGAATTCTTTGTGGATAGTGCCCTTGGAATCGTAGAAACAAATCGGCATTGTCTTTACTTTTGACTTCTCCAAGCGACTTTTTTTTTGGATGCCCCTCTTCTGGTAGTCTCCACTCAGCACTCTGGCACTTTTTTTCGGGCTCATACTCAAAACACCTCATTTCGTCACCACTAATGATCGTTTCAAGGAAGTTTGAGTCCTTACGAGCGGTTTTAATGAGGTCCTTTCAATTCGATACTTTTTTGGTCGTCAGTCAACTTGTGGGGAACAAATTGCGAATTCCATTTACGAAGGCCCAAACTTTCAGTCAAAATGTTGTGCACAGTTGATTTTGGAATCCCCAATTCATCTTCAATCAATCTCACAGATGATTTTGAGTTTTCTTTGATGAAGTCACACACTTTTTGGGTGTTAACTTTTGTTCAGTCCAGTTTTTTGGACAGCCCGGCTTTTCGTCGTCCTCAATCATCTCATGACCACTTTGAATCGCTTAAACCACTTGTAAACTTGAGTACAGGATAAGCATTCATCACTGTGTGCTTTTTGAAGCATTTGATGCATTTCAGTAAAACTTTTACCAAGTTTAACACAAAAGTTAATGACAGCTCTCTGTTTGAAACTCATTTTCTGACTGTTCATCAAAACACAAAAACTGAATTAAACCAATACTTAAACATATTATTCTATTAAAATACAAAAAGTCTGCTTACTAATTGTGAAATCTATAATGGTTATGTCACTCTTTCTTCTTTTCTAAGGCATAAATTTTCTGTTGTTTTTATACTGTATAGTTCACTCAGTACATATTAAGAGAAAATGTGCTTTGTGTGTGTGTGTGTGTGTGTACAGTATTCTCTCAGTTATTCAACCTTCAGTTAATTAACCTGTGAATGGATTAGTATATCATTTGACTTCTATTACAGCACCACATAATTTATCTTCAGTTATCAAACCAACTAGTTGCTTTCCCACTGTGAATAAATAATTGAGAGATTACCATGTTGACATGCTCTGACAAACATTATTTTATTTGATAAAACGCATTCTTGGAATGAATTTATGAGAAGGGTTACCCTACCACCTCAGTTATAAGACTGGCTAACTGACATTCCGTAGCATCCTAGACAAGACTTAACCCAAGTCTAGCATCATTGATACTAGCTGAGCTACAGGGGCTCACATATTCAGTAACATTAATGAAAGTTATTAGTTTTATTTGACATCTAGTAATCTCACCTGTGAAAGGCTGAAATATATGAGCAGACTTACATAAATAGCAGAAAATTGACATTGTTCAGTAAACAGCCATAATGAAACAAAATATGGAGAAAATAGAGTTGTGTAGTCTCTGGTCTTATCAGCTTCTGAAAGCACATTGAGGCTTTTAGAAATTTGATTGTTAATTCTTCCATAATTGTAAGATATCATTGACTATGCTTGATAAATGACATAATGAAATAATTTAATATAGCTCACTAATATTTCGTGATGAGTATCTCATCACTGCAGTGAAACTTACCATGAGCTACTGAAGCTACACGAAGCAAGCAAGAACTAAACAGAGGTTACAAAGTGATTCTGTTTTATCACTCTCTTGCCAGTCATGCATATGATTAAAACTGTGGGAAGAACAGAGAACTTAATCATTAACAATTGTAAGCAAACATAGCCAAAGGCAAAGGAGAGCACTATTGCTTACAAGATGTAAAGTGTACATTATAGAACAGGTTTAACAATAAAATCACTGAGTTGAAATTTACATCTAATATTATGTTGAGATATTGGTGTACATGAACTTAGGAATCTCTCTCTCTTTGTGTGTACAGTAGCAAGCAAATTAATCCAAACATATTCACATTTTAAAGAAAATTTTATCTTCACAAGAAAATAATTAAAAAAATTAAACTCACTTTATCTAATAATTTATATGTGCTTCTCTGTTCCTTATAAGTTCATTAATTCACTTAAGCATGGACTCGAACAAAGTAGAACACATTTCTCTTATTAAATTTAAAGTCAGTAGTTTTATTGTTAAACCTGTTCTATACTTTACACCTTACATCTTTTACATAACAGTGCTCTTCTCCTTTGTCTTTGGCTACGTTAAGAGCATTACCCCTAACTTAGTTTGCTCAATTGTTAATGACTGCATTCTCTATTGCCACAGTCTTATCCTACATAACTGACAAGAGAGTGGCAGAACAGAAGCTTTGTTTAATTCTTGCTTGCCTCATGTATCTTTAGTAACTCACTGTATTTTTCACTCTGATGTGAAGAGATACTCACCACAGGATATTGAGTTTTATTAAATTCTTTCCTTTATTACATTTTTTATCGTGTAAATTTTTTTTTCTTTTAATTTTAAGAAAGTTTAAAAAAAAATAGAAGTTAAAATAAAAGAATACAGGAAAAAAATGTAAGCAATCTAAGCTATGTGTGAAAGTAACAAAGTCATGGGAAGACTGGTTGGTAAGAATATAGAAGGTAAATATCAGGAAGATGGCTAAATGTTCTGGAGGCTATTGAAAAAAAAGCTTAGAAATGGAGAAAAAAAGTATTGTAAAAAGAATCAAAGATAATAAAGGTGACATGAAAACTGAAGATAAGGATATTATGTACATCTGAAGTAATTCCTTTGAAAGACTTTTAAATGAAATAAGCAGTAACAAAACAGTAGCAGAAAATTTTCAAGAGAAATTCACACAGAAATGCATATCACTTGAGGTAAAAAAAAAAGCCATCAAAAATTTGACTTAAAATCTACTCTAGTAACTGCCTTTCCACTCTAAATGTGGAAAGGCAACTGAAATAGATGATATTTGACCAGCGATTATCAAATATGGAGGTATAAAAATTTTGCAGTGGCTACTTCTGCGTAGTTCTAGGCACTTGGTCAGAATGTCAAATTCTAAATGATTGGAGTAGATCTCTCATAGTTCCATCTGTTAAAAAGGGAATAAAGCTGAATATAAGAATTAAAGTGGAATTTCTCTACTAAATGTTCCAGGTAAGATTTATGCAAGCATACTGAAAAGAGTTAATTTATTAACTTAATGCTGATATTTCTATCGTTGTTCTATTATACCATTAAAATAATAAACAACATGTTCGACGAACACATAAGTCTGTCCACACATTTATACCGAAAAGAGGTTAAAAAAATTATGGAAGAGAAACTCTGAGAAGAACAAGCTGAGTTCAGGCCAAAAAGAAGTTGTCAAGATCAGATTTTCACTTTATGACTTGTCATATTTCCATTAGAAATCATGGGAATATGACAAGGATCTCTACTTAAGTTTGGTAGACCTGAAAAAGGCATACAAAAGGTGCCTAGAATAAAAAAATTTCGAAACACTACAGTTATATGGGGCAAATGGAACATTGTACAGAGCAATACATAATCTATGTTTAAGTTCTGTCAGCAGCTAAAATTAAAGGAAATACAGGATGGTTTTTGATGAAAAATCAAGAGTAAGACAAGGATGCACTTTATCTCTACTCTTATTCTTCATCTATATGGATCGCATTGTGAAAGAAAATGTCATTAAACCTGATATTAAAATCCGAGGTATTAAATTTAACTCTTGCTTCATGCAGATAATGTTTTACTCCTAAACACATCCAATGCAACTCTCCAAGGTTTTCTGACTAAATTGCATAACAACTGTAACAAATTTGCCATGAAAATCGGCAACAAAAGCACCAAAATTATGAAAAGATCGGCAGGAACATAGAACACTTCAGCTTCATTCTCAGTGGAGAAGAGAATCTGCTATTTAGGCACAGTTTTTGGAGAATATGGCAAATTAAATTTAGAAATAGACAGCAGGATTAGCAAAATGTGTATTGGGGAGCCAGTTGAATAAATTTATATGGAAACTAGTTTTAAGTTATTGATATGAGAGTTGGGTTCGAAATAAAGCACTTGATCAGACAGACCACAGATATCAGAAAAAAGAGGGAAGAGAAAACAGATAGCATCAATGGCAGAATCACATTAAAAATGCAGATATTAGAAAAGAACTTGACATTGTTTGCATTCAAGAATATGTGAGCAGAGGTAATCTAAAGTAGTATGGCCATTTAAACAGAATGGGTAAGAAAAGTTTAGCACATGTTTGACCAATTGCAAGAAAAGGATCTAAAGGAATATCAAGGTCTAGGTACATTGATTCAGTCAGTGTCTTAGAAACCTGAAATGTTAGATGCAACAATATTGGCATACTGACAAGAAATAGACAATTTTAAGGAAAATAATTGATAGGAAATTAATAATGATAGTGTAAACTCAATGATGTAATGCTATCATAGTAGCCTGAACCTTGAGGGTACATATTGGGAAATTGATAATGATGTATCATGTATATTCAGTTAATTTTATGTTTAGAAAGCTGACATAGATCTTAACTAGGCATCACCTGGGTTCCATTTATTTTTGAAAAGGTAAGCAATAAATATAAAAGCTTACTTTTTTTTTATGTTAGCATAATTTCGTGACTGCTTCATGATAAAGAGAGCAATGACATGTAGTATAATATCAGGGCTTATCTTTCTTTTTTGAAAAGGAAAAATTTAATTTCATATATTTAAGTTAGTCAGAAAATGAAAGAAATATACCATTCTGGTAAAGATTGATCTTTGGAAAGCAGTGAATGCACAGGAAGTAGCTAAGTTATTCAATAATTATTTTATAAAATATAAATCCAAAGCAGACCCATTAGATCTTTGGAATTCAAAGTGCAACTAGACAAAAAGATACAAGTGGATGAGAGAGAGAGAGAGAGAGAGAGGGGGGTATTAAAGATATTATATGAACTTGGTGCAAATGCAGAAGTAGGATTAAATGGAATAACAGCACACATGCTAAAGGAATATGCAATTAGCAGTATCCTTAACCTAGTTGCTTAATGTTACTCCCAACATCAGTGTATCTTTCCTAATGATTGGAAGGAAGACAAGATAATTCCATTGTACAGGGGTAGAACTGGGAATGATGCAGCCAGTTATAACCAATAACTGCAAATCTGGAGTGGCTGATTAGGACCTACATCTTAAGGTGGGTGGATAGCACTTTGATCCCTGACAGAACAGGTTTATTAAAGTTAGGTCTTGCTTTAACAGTATGCTCAGGTTTTACAATAGAGTGACACAGTTGAATAAAGGAAACAGGTGTACAAGTATACTGCTGGATGAAGGCCTTTCCACGATTACTCCAAAACTCTCTGTCCATGGGTCTCCTTTCCCATGTCACTCCTGCAAATTTAATGATATCATCCAAAGTTCTGATAAACATCTAGAACAAAAAATATATTAAAGCAACTGATATAACCACAAGAAAGAAATTATCTTAAAACTCTTTTACCCTCATGTTTCATCAAATTGTAATAATTGGTTCTTTTTCTTTTAGGATATATAAGATGACATGTCAGAGGTTTTGAAGAAATTCGAAGACACAGAGGTGCAGACTGTTATCAAGTTTTATGTGCTGAAAGAAAAGTCTGCACCTGATATTCACCAAACTTTGTGGGAGACTTTAGGAGACTGTTCTCCAGCAAATCCAACAGTTGCCAGATGGGTGGGCAAGTTTAAAACTGGGCATCCTGAGACACCAGATGCCACCAGTTCAGGAAGACCTTCCACAGCGATCACACCTGAAAACATTTCAGTGAATGCCATGATCCTTGATGATAGACGAATACCAGCCAGAAACATTGCAAAGTCTCTGGGGATATCCAGGGAATGAGTTGGGATCATTATCGACTAACATCTGGATATGCAGATGTTAGACCTGAATGCTGACGAAAAGAGAAAACGTGTCTATTATCTCAAGGGATTTTGGGTCATTTTGAGGAATCAGGTGCAAATTTTTTTGACTCATATTGTGACTTTTGATGAAACATGGCTTCATCACTATGACCCAGAGACCAAACAACAGTCAATGGAATGGAGACACAAAGGTTCTTGCTATTGTCTTTTAAGATATGAATGGTGTAATCCTTTTACAAATCCATTTACCTCAAAAAAGCTGAAACTGTTACATCAGCAGTTTATTCAACAACTCTAAAGGAATTGAAGTAGGTACTGAAGGAAAAACACCATGGGAAACTGAGCAGTGGTGTGTCGCTTTTGCAAGACAGTGCACCTGCTCACACTGCTCATGAAACCCAACAGACAATACACAACTTGGGCTTTCAATGTGTGCCTTACCCGACCACCCTATTTGCTAGACCTGGCCCCCATCTATTTCCTATTCCCAAAGTTAAAGAAACACTTGAAAGGAACAAAATTTACCACAGGTGATGAAGCTGAGGACTGGTTTTGTAACAAGTGTATAAGACTTTGTGGGGAATATATAGAATAATGTGTAAGTTACATGGTTCTACTTCAATTCCTTCATGGTGATTATCACATTTCAGTATGCCCTCATATATTGAGAGGTGCCTACTAAAATCACCAGGTGAAATAGTAATTGCTAAGGCAGTGCATTTCACATATCTGCTTAAATTTCATTTTGATTTTCATTGTATTATTGTATATAACACATAATATTATATCTGCGAGTTAAAATCTGTTGTGGCAAGCAATATTTTATACAAATGTTCTAATTGTGTTCTGAGTCAGTCTGTTTTAGAGCATCTGATAGGAAAAAAATCCTTTTACTTTTGCCTAAAATCATGTAACTTAGCTCTGCATGGGGAGGGGAAACGTAAGAAAACTTGTCAAATTCCTTATGTTATAGACAAGATTTGAACAAACTTAGATTTGTTTTCCAGATAAATAATGTGACAAAATTACTTGGCCATGGGAGCATTGGCCTCCCCTGAACCCAAAGATAAAATTTTAACTATTTTCCTTTTTTTAACATACTAATGTTGAATGTGTGGATGGCGGGGGGGGGGGGGGGACTCTGAAATTATCTCTGCACTATACTGGATGATATGGCATCTTGAAAACCCTATGACATGGTAACTTCACTTATTCTGCTAGTACTGTCACCTTAAATTTGGAACAGATCTAATAGCCCTTTATAAACCATGAGAATCCCCAAAAGTTTATTAAAATATCATTTATGTTGATATAAGTAATAAAACTAATAGTAATAAATCAAATTAAAATGACTGTTTTTAGAAACACCGCTGAGAAACATCATCAAATTCCTGACATGTACTCTCAAGGGGTATGGATATGATAGTACTACATGAAAAACTTATATCGTTACTACCTTCCTATCTACAATTCTCCTCCAAATCAGTCTTTTACCTGTCAAGATTCCAACATTGTCAGATCTTATATTTCTATCTTCTAAGGCACTTTTCACTGTATCAGATCCACTTATATCTTGATCTTCCTCTGGGTCTTTTTCCTGCCAACCTGGCAGAGAACATTCTGCCTAAGTGACCATACCACCTGAGATTAGCTTTCTTAACACATTCCTAGATGTCTGGTGTCTGAGAAACATTGGACTTAATAATTGTAACTCCAGGACATGAACCTCTTACAAAAAAATAACCACTACTATAAAGATAAGCAACTTTCTTTGCTGTTTCCTGGTGTATTCTTTGCAGGTGCGACTGTCTTTTCTTTGAAGAGCCAGGGTACCCATGTAAAACTGAATGAACACCAGAAATATATCAGATTTACACCACAAGAGAAGTTGGGTATTGTTTATCATCAGTGCTTGAATAAAATGCAAAATGACTACCATGATACATAAGCTTGGCAACTTTTTGAAGATCATGAAATTATAATAAATTCTAATTGGTCTACTCCACTGCATAACTAACACTAAGTCTTTTGCACAGGTATCCTCATGTATAGTGCTGTTTAACATGCCTCCTTTTATGTGCTAAATGCTACCCATTTGATAAATACATCTTTCTTGATGCTAACTGTATACAGTCAGTTTCCTCACTGTAGCAAAAAAAATTCCTTGGAACCACAGGAAGTAGATAATTGTGTTGAAGTAGATAATGTTGTAGATAATTTGTTAGAGAGAGTTTCTTTTAACATGGCATTATGCTTTTGGCTCCTTGGTTAGGACTTTTCAGTAGTTTGTTATAGTAGTGTTTGCTAGTGAAAGTTGACGACTGCAGTTAAATGTCTGAATAAAAAGTGTTATTCTTAATGTGTGTAAGTTTTAAGATTTTTTATGTTTATATAAACTGTATTTAACCACTACTCTATTCTCCTTTACTTGTTTTATGTTTCATATATTGTCAATTCTCTGTACTTTTAAATATAATCATGAAAATTTTCCTGTATAATGAAACCTGTGGGATATCCATTATTATAGAATCATGTATATACCACAGTAAAAAAAAATTGATTTATAAGTTTATACAGTCCTACTAAATGGATACAATTCAAGAATAACAGAAAATAACAACTCTCCTATACAGCAACCTAGACAAGAAGAAGTCCACAGACTCCTATTTCATATATTAAAGGCATCTCTGAATAAGTGACAAAAATTGAGAAAATATTGCTACATATAAAACCCATCAGCCAAATTCATAATCTGTTGCCTTCTCCAAAAGATAAACTCTCATCATTGATGTTCTTCCTGGCATATACTTTGTATATGCTAGGAAGAACATCAACGATGAGAGTTTATCTTCCATGTTCATGCAACTTGTCTTTTTATGGACAAACAGGAAAATTTGTCAACAAACTCATCTCTGAACATCAAGATCATATCGAGCTCACCAAACCTGACAAATCTGGCCTAGCACAACATTAGATTGAAAACACCAGCTACGGGATCCAATGGGAAAACATCAAACCATTGCATAGATCCACATATAAACATCCTAGTTTATACCAAGGAAAGTGCTGAATCCCTACTTTGACTTAACTTCATTCGTAACAACTGCCACACCATTCCTAACATTCTTAAGGTTTCTTCTTTTTTTTTTTAAACTAAAAATTATTGAATTTTATTTTATTTTCAGTCCAATAGTTACTAACCAATAAGCAAGTGACTGGTGTGTATGGAGAGAGATTCCAATGTAATGCTTGCACTCTACTGTTTATTTTATTTAAATTCCTTATTGTTATTCTCTGTCCACACTGATGTCTTGTGATACATAACATGAAATATCTGTCAAATAGATTGATTTTTTACTGTGGTGCATGTGTGATTCTATAATAATCATCATGAAAACTATTTTCATATTTAGAATTTGGCACTTTTTGTCTAGAACAAAAAAAGTACAGAACAGTTTTTAATGATATCTTTGATTTAAGTTTCAGGTAAAGAAGATGGCCACCAAGATTTACATTGTAAACCTAGACTCCAGCCACATGTTGACAGAGTTCCATTACCCTCTCTGTTAGATCAAAGTCCTAAAGGTGTACATGATTATGATAGTAGTGCCACCGTTAGTGCCGATGAAGGACAGAGTCAGAATGATCCGGATAATGTTGAGACACTACACCAGGTTAAAAATTCAGTGATGAATAATCGAGTGGATGTATTAGGACAAAATTTTGTGCAGTCATCTCAATCTCGAGATTTAATTGAGAGAACTCTTGTTGGAAATTCTAAAATTCCATTAGTAAAAACCCTGCTTCAGGATCCTAATGTTGGAGTTACTCATTCAGAAGTAACCTCCCAGTTATATCTCTCTGCTACTCCACAGCAGTCTGCAAAACCAACAAAAGAAGAACCTACTTGTGTTAGAGACTTGATCTATCAAGCAATAGAAATGAGTTTGCAGTGGCCAGTAAAGCCAGGCAGAAATAGCAGTCCTGTTCCTACTTCATCATTACCACCTTGTATAAGTCAGGACACACCAGATGTTGTGCCTATCGAGGTTAAAAAAGAAGTTGTAGAGATGGCTTCTAAAACTCCAACACCACCTACTGCACATGGTTCGTCTCGTCATCAGCCACGTCCTGAATCACAGCTTAGTCAACATGTTGAAACAAGTGCTGATTGTGAAGTTCAAGATTTAAGTAAGAAAGATAAATCGCGTGACACTAGCCCAATGAGGGAGTATGTTAAGCGTGAAAGAGTACCAGTACCTGCTAGGCCGCCTTCTGAAACTAATGCCTCTGGTCATGGTCATTATTATGGTGCTCCACCTCCTGCTCATTGTAATCAGTACAGATCTACACAGCCTCCCCCAGCCTTGTCACCACATTATATGGGTGATACTCATCATGATATATATTATCCTCGATCCAGTGAACCTTGTAACAAAACACCATATACTCAAACACCTTCTGACAGACCTCATTCTCAACCTCCTCATCTGATAGCACAGCCACCTGCAGCCCCAACAACTACTCCACCTTTACAAGTACATCCCAAGTCTATGCCAAAATCAGGTGTTCCCCCACCACCACCTCTTATTACAACTAAGTCTTCTCAGTTGTCACCAAAACTTTCATACAAAGAAAGACTTGTATCTCATCCACCATCTGGATCCATAACGCAGGGAACTCCAGTAAGTCAACAGCCACCTGTATCATCAACAAATTTAGCTGCTGCTAGGTATGAAGGCTTTCTCAGGCAGTTGCCTCCTCCACCTCACACCAAGGATGGAGGCTCTATCACACTTGGTACACCAGTTCCACATGATGCAAACAACAAGCGAGGTGTTCCAATTACTGGCCGATCGGAAACAGTTGGTGCTACTCATGGAGTACCTGTATCGACAGGTGCTGATGGAATGCCCAGACAAGGTGTTCCTACTGTGTATGATCCAACAGCTTTAGAATATTATAGACATGTTGCACCTGCAGGACAGCCTTATCCATATGTAACACCTTTTGCTGGTTACTCTAATACACCTCCTACACCAACCAGAGCTCCTTATACAAATGAATCTCAGCTAAGTTCTAAACAAATAATGATTGATTTTAATACATCTAAACAAATGCAGATGAGGCGAGGAAGTAGTTCTAGTGATAAAGAAGTTAAAGTATCTCCCCGTGCATCAGAATCTAGCCCTCATTCAGCTCCTGTTGGAACCCCTGACCAGCACCTTCACCCAATGTATCCTCCAATTCATTATCCACTAGTTACATCTGGACAAGGACCTTCTGTCTATCCTTCTGTGGGTGATCCCCGTTTTCCACCTCACAGAACCTCAGGACATGTTGAAAGGCCACAAAGTCCATCAGAATCATCAAACACATCATCATGGCAACATCATCCTGGAAAACACAGTCCAGGAATAACTCAAGGACAGCCTTCAAGTAGGCAGAATGTAATCCATCGTAGCATTACATGGGGTACAGGCAAACCATCTGTTATCCAGGCACCACAGTCTGCTTCTCCACGTTCATCTGATATGAGACCTGAAGTCATAAGTCCTGCATCTGTAAGAAAATCAACACCATCTCCCCGCCACACCCATTCTAATGTTTATTCTGTAGCAGCACCGCCTTCTGGACATGATGCTTTCAATACTTTAGTAAATGCTGCTGTTGCCCAGCCTAGTCTTGTCATACCAAAAGATGGGAAAAGTTCTCCACTAGCAGCAAGTCCTCACATAAGACAAGAGACCAAATCACCACGTGAACGGCAGGTAGTTGAAGGACTGGAAAAAACTCTTCTTGATATGCATCAAAGACCAAGGTCTTATACAGATTCTGGCCACAGATCACATGTTAGTCACCAAGAGCATAGCCGTTCAGCTGCTGAAACTTCAAATGTTGAACAGCAGTTACTTACTGTGCCACAAGATGCACATCGTTTCACTTCTGGACCTCTTGCCCTTTCCCATTATGAACAAGGAAGAGAACTTGTACCTCATGAAAGGCAGCATATTGTTGCTGAACAACAACCCCCTACTACCCTTCGGTTGTCAAACATGAGAGAACCATTTTCAAGAGAACAGTTTGAAAGACAAATGAGACAACCAAACCTGACAGTGCCACGAGATAGATGTTTTAATAAAAAAGATGAGGATAGAGGTAAGATGCAAATTGATCATCAAGGAAGGTTACCTGTTTCTTCAGCTTTTGTAACTCATCCACAACAATCAGAATTGGACAATGAAGCTTCCAAAATATTTTCTCAGTCATTTCAGAAAGATACTCCACGATCAAATACTTCTCACCGTGGTTTCACTGCCGCAAATCTCATTGATGCTATTATTACTCGTCAAATCAACCAAAATACTGATTCCCCTGGTGTTGTTAAGAATTCCTCATTAGATTTGTTTAATCAGTATCAAACCGGTTACGAACATAGTGATAGCAAAATTCAACAACATCGACAAACTGGTATTAAGTGTAGTAATAAAGCAGAAGTAGTGACTATAGATGATGAACCAGAGGTTGATAGATATAGTCAAAACTGGACTGAACGACCCAGTAGTTGTGGTCGTTCACCACCTGTTGCTCAAGGTGCAACACAAACTGTGTCTTCTGGTATGCCATTGCAGTATACAACAGACAAAAATTTTACCTTGGGAGAACATATAGCAGCTATCATTTCAAAAGATTATAGTAGCCCAAATGAGCTTACAACTTCACAACCATTGTATAGCCATAGTCGTATGGGTCCTACAGCAAGTGCATCCCCAACTGTTCCTCTCAACAGAACAGTGCCATATGTTTCTTCTATCCCCCTTCCACATACAGCTACAGCAAACAGGCAGTTAGAAGGCATTGCTGCAGCACTTCCAGCAGAGGGTATTCTTACAGGAACAGTTGAAGGTACTCCTGATCACAGTCCTCAAAATTGCCCTGGAAGCATGTGTGTTTACCATACCCATAGCTGGAAACTTCGAAGAGCCTTACAACAAGACAGAGAAAGGGAACAACAACAACAACAACACTCCCCAGGTACAAGTGACATGTCTCATCAGAGATCATTATCAGCACACCCACATCCAGACTCTGTCATTAATCAAGAGGAGCGCCAAATTATTAGAGTAGCCCAAACTGCATCTCCTTCTGTTCAGATGTCATGTAGATCATCACCTGTTACTCCATATGCTGTAGAACCTATTTCTCCACCATCTCACCCTGTAGCAGATAGTCCCTCCATAGAAAATAACAACAGACCCTCTTCTACTGGACAGGTTACGAATTCTGTTCCAGGACACCAAGCTTCTTCTTGGGTTAATAATCCAAGTATTACTGGGTTATTAGCTGCTAGGCATATATATCCGCAAGAATATACTGAAATTGGTCATTCAGCACCTCCTTATCAAACCAACTCAAATTCATTAATAGGACAGCCTATTGCAGTACGACCTCCACATCAACAACAGATGGGACTATCTCCATTAGATTATGTGAAGAATAGGATAGTAGAAGTGATGAGGACAGCAACTGAAGACAACCCTGATGTATCTGATCCACGACATACAGCTGGATCATCTAATCATGGTGAAGACAAAGAACAAGTTCGGGCCTTCAGATATCAGCAGTCCCAAAATTTGGAGGTAGAATCAATATGTGAACGCCCAAGAAGTACAGGAAATACTATTCCTTCCCAAGCAAGTCAGCGTTACAGTCCAGCCACTGCCAATTATAGTCCTATCCCTCCACGTCCATCCTCAGCTGTAGAAAGAGTTCCTAGCAGGAACAGTACTCCAGGGGATACTTCTCGATCGCATAAACGCACTGTGGATGGACATATCATAACCACAGACTGGAGAGATGGTCAGCTAACTCAGTCACGCTCAAGCTCACGTTCAGTCTCTCCAAGCAGTTCTGACATGGCCATTAGAGAAGATGGATTGACAAGAAAAAAATCGCGTTCAGACTGCCCCTACATTCCTGAAAGCTCTACAGATAGAGCTCCCGTGCTTCTTCCTGAGAGCTCCATTTCTCTTCACAGTCCAACATTGTCAGGTCAACAAGAAGCACCACATTTAACTTCCAGCAGTCAAAGTGGGACCCTACCAGATAGCCATTCCTCAGGTCCCAAATCCCATACAGGAAATAATACACCTTCTCAATCAGAATCTTTTCCTCAGTCAAGTCACCAAGAACCTGACTCTCGTAAATTTAAGGCACACAATGATGCTGTCTCTGAAAATCAGTGGGATGTTTCTGGTCATGATAGAAACATAACAGAGAGCACATGTTCTACTAGCACTCCGGCTTCAGGAAACATGGGTATTGGTGACTCTTCTAATATTAGCACTGCATCATCAACAACACTTGAAGCGGTGTCACCCCCAACACAAGAAAGTGCAGCTACTAAAAGTATCGATGTCATGGAACACATAAGTAGTAATAGTAGTCCTGTAACTAGTTCTGGCAACTGTTTACCTGAACCAAGCCATAACAGTCCAGTAACATCATCCCAGGGACAAAGAAGTGCCACCTCAACTCCATTAGGAATGGGAGCAACATCAACTACTTCACCAGGTTCTGGACATTATTCATCTTATAATGCATCTGTGTCCAGTAGTAATGTTAGTAGCAGCAATAGTACTGCTTATTCATCTGCTGGTTCTTTATCTCAACCAGTATCTAGCAGTCAACATTTACCTTACACGGCATTCTCTGGCATTAGTACCACTTATGCTTATCCTTATTCTGCTCTTACAATGAGGTCTTTAGCTGCATCAACTACACACAACCCTTCTTCAGCCACAAATAATAGTGTTTCAGTATCTACTTCGCATCTTCAGTCCCCAGCTGTTAGTGCAACCAGTTCTGCAAGGAATTCCCCGTCGCCACTCTCAAGAAATAACCAACCACCACCTCTTCTCTCCTCACAGTATGAGCCATTGTCCGATGAGGATTAGGACCTTTATTCAAAGACTTTGCATGAAAAAAAATTGCCAAAGAGTTAAGGGGTTGTGTACAGTTGCCTTTTGCATTCCACATTTAAGTGGCTGAAAGCCTGATTTACAGATGGGGGAATACAAAAACTAGCCACCAGCTGCAGACATTCAGCAGTATTAATGCTCACAACCCCCACTCGAGGCTGTTATTCAACTGTGATTTATTATTTTTTTTTACATAACCTTTACCTGGTGCTCACATGCTCTGTCTCTAGCAAGAAGTGTGCTGTGCAAGGTCGGTCTTTTTTTGCTGACACTGCCATTTCACAGCTCAACAGAGACTTGGGTATCTACTTTACTTCTGGCCGGTGCTCAGTGCCTTGGTTTGCTGCAGGGGTACTCTTGATTATCCTACAGACATTGTAATATGTGCAAACTTCATTGTCATTTTTTGATTTCTCATAACATTAAAAAAAATAAAAATAAAAAAATAAGCAAAAAAAAAAAGAAAGAAGTAAAAACATGGAATGAAAACCGAGAGGAAATATTAAATCTTAAAGCAGTGAATGACCAATATTTCATTGCTTTCATTTTTTATTTCATGTTTCTTTCAGCATTTAACTCTTCATTCAGCATTTAACTTCATTGTACAAAATATCTCGAGGAAGAAATTTCTTGAAAGCTCTCCCCCATCCCCCACCCCAACTCAACAGACTGCTAGTTTATTATCTTCATTACGGAAGATATAAAAACGTGTAAGTTGGTGTAAATATTTTTATGGGCCTTGGAAAAACCTTCAGCTGCACCGTCTTAGGACTGTTCGTCATGGACGTGTATCATATCAGTGTTGGATGTTTGTACCTAAGCTGGCTGTAGTATTCAGAACCTGTTACTTTTGTTGGCAAATTAAACGTTGTTGAAACAAGTCAAGAAATCTTTTTGGTGTTAGACAGTTCATTCCTTTAAGTATTATTTTGTATATATGTTTCATTATATTGTTTATTTTTACAAATAAGGTTAAAACAGACCAGTTGTAATTCAGTTTCTTTAACTCTCATTACACTGATTTATTCTTCTGCATGAAAATTATTTTATTTTTTATTTCAGAATGCCACTAGTTATATATCTGTTTATGAAACAATTGCAATTTATTTTTATTTACCTGTGAATTTATTTAACACACTAATTATATGGGATCACTAATGGAGTTTTTTTGAGTAACAAACATATTTATTATCCTGAATTAGAAAACTTTTTCACTTATTTTAATAAAATAGTCTTTAGACTAGTTAGATCAATAGTTTTTAATTCCTGCAATGATAGGTACGAACATAGGGTAAAAAACAAATTAAGATCACATAATTTATATATGGAGATATTAAAGTTTATATAAAGATATACATACATATATATATATATATATATATATATATATATATTTATATGTAAAAGTAGTCATACCCATAATTTCCCTTACACAAGAGGCATTTGGACTTTATGTAATAGCAAGATACAGTACTTCTAGCTGTTTATGTTCATTCACTGTAGCAACATGATTGTGCTGCTACAGTGATCTCAGTAATCTTACTTTTCTGATGCTTGAATGGGTTCAACCAACTTCTGGTACAACACCATGTTATTGTACCTTCGTTTATTCAGCAAGTAAATTGCTTTCTATCTGTGGTCAGACAATTGAGAGATCAATATACTATTTCAAACTGAAATGTGATTATTTAAAAACTGAAAGAAATTTTTCTAATGTTATAGCACAATAAACTATTATGTAAAATTTAATGGTGATATTTATTTATTTATTATTAGACCTCCAGAGAGTCGAGGACTATTCAAGGGAGGCCACATACTACACGCACCAGCTATCATACTTATTCTTGAATTCATTCACACTGCTTGCACAAACAACATCCAATGGCAATCCATCCCAATCACGCACATCACCCTATGAGAGAAAAATCTAGCCCTCACCCTCTTCTTAGTAGCATTCATTCACTGCTTCCAAGGATGCCCTCTTGTCTTTTCCTCATCCTCCATAAAATGAAAAATTCCATCAACTGAAATCCTGTATGACCATTTCAGAAGTTTGTACATCTCAATAATCATATCACCTCTCTTTCTCCTGTTTTCTAGTGTCTGTAGTCTACAAATTCTCAATCTGTCTTCATGATCAGTATACCACAATCCTGATATCGTCTTTAACACTCTCCACTATATCAGAATCACAGCAGAAACCAAACCTGAGAACAATAGTCCAAGTGAGGTGTTGTAAAGAAGCAAAATAAATCCTGATTTTTACATGTGAAAGTTTGCTTCAGCATTGCAATTATCTTTTGAGTTGTATTTGCAATCTCTGCTACATGATCCCTGAATTTCAACTTGCTATCTACTAACACTCCAAGATCTCTAGCCTGATCAGTTTCTTCTAGCATAATCCCACCAGTATAATATGACATTGGATATCTAATCATGCAGTGCATGACTTTGCATTTACTGATGTTGAACTGACATCCATTTTCCCATGCCCACAATTCCAGCCTATGCAAATCATTCTGCAAGTACTACATATCTGCACACTCCTGATTACTCTACCTATCTTTGCATCATCAGCAAATAGCTGTATGTTGCCTGTCAAATCCTTCCCAATATCATTAATGTACAGATTGAATAACAGTGAACCAAGGACTGATCCTTGTGTTATACCACTAGTTACCTTAAATCTTGCAGACTCACATCCCCTGTATACCATTTTGATATCTGTCAGTCAGCCATTCTCTTATCCATGCTAATATTTTATAATCCAAACCCATATTCTCAAATTTATGACAGTCTTTCATGCTATATTCTATCAAACGCCCTTGCAAAATCCAAAAGTATCTTGGTGTATCCATTCCCCTTGTCTAGTTCAGTGATAGCATTATTATAGAATGTGAGCAAGTTGCTAAAACATGACCTTCCCTTAGTAAACCCATGCTGTTCATTGCAAAGTAGAGATTCACTGTCAACCCATTTCTGAATGCAAGCCCTAACCAATTTTTCCAAAATCTTCACCACTACTCCTGGGATACTGATTGGTCGATAGTTTGAAAACATTGGTCTTCGCACCATCCTTATGCAATGGGAGTACCATATATTTTTTCCATTCCTGTGAAATCTTCCCTGTTATTAGAACCAAATTATGTAACCTGGTATACATAATTATATACACCAGATTGTGATAGCTTTTAGTAAAATGGGCACTCATTAGTCGAACAACCTCTTCTGCATCTATCACTCTCGCACACAATTTACTTTTATTTTATTTTTTTTGTTGTTGTTTTGTTTTAAGTGTCTGATGGAATTCAAGACTATCTCATGTTAAGAATATGACTAGAGATCATTTTATGAAAAAGGTCACTAATTGGACCAGTTTTGACCTTCTTTAAGGTCATCAGTGGGAGCTAGATCCATCAACATTACTGATAGCTAGCAAGATGGTGTATGTATGCCCATAATATTAAAATACTTTGGATTAGACATTCATTTCAGACAAATTATAGAGACTACAACTGTGGTAGAAATATCTATTTTAATTTCTTGACGTTTCGACCTTCATATTAAGGTCATCATCTGCAGTATACATCATATATACAGAGACAAGCTATATTACATTTCACATTGTATTACTAAAGAGACAATGATTTGATCAACAGTTATTCTACTGGCCTGACCTCTAGTGAAAAAAATGAAATAAAATAACTACAGCAAAAGTGATGTTCTAATTTAACATAAGAATTGTTATATTAGATTTAAGATGCTTGATTACCTATAGTCCTATTTATAATTAACTCTTAGGGAGAAAGGTTATGCGGGTAAAATATGTACCTTCCATATTCTTGGGATTTTTAGACCATCATTATTGTTAAGATTAGGGTGGTTGATAAGAATTTCACAGGCCTCCTTAAGTTTATGTTCATACCACGTTTTGGTGTGATGTAAACAACAGATGCTTTTCCAGTCAATGCTATGTAAAGTATTCAGGTCATGATCAGAAAGGCCAGCTTTACCATAATTATTAAATTTAATGTGCCGTTTATGTTACTTTTTTGTGACAGGAATTGTGCATCCTGTTTCCCCTATATAAGGCAAATAAAATTACAGGTGCACTGAATATGGTATACTCCAGTGTGGGCCAGCAGAGGAGGTGGATCCTTAGATGAGTTGAGTAATTTCTTTAATTTTGAGCAATGTGCTCTAGATTCTTCTCTTTTAAAAACCCAAAGTCTGGCTTAGATACGGGAATATTGGTAATTTATTGGTAAGCTGGGTATTTCGCTTATTACCAATATTCCCTTAACTGACACTTTATCTCTCTTAGAAAACGTTTTTCCTCTGACATCTTAGATCTCTTTTCCTTCGCTATCAACTCTGGGTATTTCGCTTGGAATAACAAAATCTACAAGCAGATAGAGGGAACCGCCATGGGCTCCCCCCCCCCCCCTTGCCAATTTCTATATGGAAGATTTCGAAAAACGAGCCATAGACTCAGCACCACTCAAACCTTCTATCTGGCTAAGATATGTAGATGATGTGTTCTCTATTTGGCCTCATGGCCCAGACACGTTAGACTCCTTCCTCGGTCATCTCAATAGCCTACATCCACGAATCCAGTTTACTATGGAAAAGGAAAAGAACAATTGTTTACCCTTCCTAGACACCTTAGTCACGTGCCTGCCTAATGATACACTTGCCTTCACTGTATACAGAAAACTCACACACACACACAGGCAGATACATTCACAAACTCTCCCACCACCACCCCTCACAACAATATGGCATCATTAAAACCCTTACCAAGAGAGCCCACAATCTTTGTTCCAGTGGAACCGCCCTCACTACTGAGCTTAACCACATACACAGAACTTTCCTCTCCAATGGCTACAGCGAACACAGCATCAAAAAAATAATCAATTCCTCCCCCATTCCCCATCCCTCTCGTCAACAAAAATTTAAAAATACCATCACCATACCCTACATCCGTGGCACTTCGGAAAAAATAGCCAAGATACTAAAAAAGTATAACCTACACACAGCATATAAGCCCTACCGCAAACTGGCTACCCTTATCCTTTCTACGAAAGATCAGCTCCCTCCTCTCTCTCTGCCTGGAGTTTACAAAGTACCCTGTTCCTGTAAGCTTGCGTACTTTGGACAGACAGGCAGATCAGCATCCATCCGCCTGGAGGAACACAAGTCGTACATCGTTAAACACAACTATGGCCATTCAGGCTTGGCTGACCATGTTTTGGACACCACCCACAGAGTATCATGGAAGAAAACCACCATGCTCCACCACAGCAAATTCAAGAAAGAGAGACTTTTCTTAGAAGCAGCAGCAGATCTCAGAAACCAACCAAATCTTAACAAATACGGTTGCATTAAGCTTCCGAAGATTTGGGAAACAGTCATCATCAGAGGTTCCACCTTACATTCCAGGCCACCTACTACTGCCCTTAGAGAGCACTCCACCTAGATAGGACTTTATTGTCACCCACGTGGTTGGGCTTAGTATTGTAAGTTTTTGTGTGCATGTTACGTTAATTGTCTTTGTAATCCCCGTAGATGTCCTAGTGACTAGGACGAAATATAGGAAGTATTAAATTCTATTTTAATTCTTTTTGAGTGTTGTAAAAAATCCATTAAACCTCCAACATAATATAAATAGGACTGTAAATAATCCAGGATCTTAAATCTAATATAACAATTCTCATGTTAAATCAGAGCATCACTTTTGCTGTAATAAAACTATCTGTGTGGAAAAAGTTTTTCTCCGATGTTCTCATAAACAGAATATAGCTTTGATGTAGTTATTTTATTTTATTATTTTCACTAGAGGTCAGGCCAGTAGAATAACGATTGATCAAATCATTGTCTCTTTAGCATACTATGTGAAATGTAACATAGCTTGTCTCTGTATGTGTATATACTAGAGGTCCTGACACCTACCCCCCCCCCCCCGAGTTCCGGACTGGTAGGCCAGTTCTCCTCGAATTTTGAAGACTTGAAAGGGGGGGTCCTCCCCCTGCATATAGTGTCCAACCTCCTGCGTTCCAGACTGGTAGACCGGTTCTCCTTGAATTCTGATGACTTGAATTTTGAAGACTCGAGGGGGGGGGGCACATACGGCGTCCAACCCCCTGAGTCCCGAACTGGTAGGCCTGTTCTCCTTGAATTCTGATGACTCGACTCTCAGGGTAGCCCTGAGTTTCAAAACGTTTCAAATAGCTTGACAAAATCGTTACAAAAAAAGCTTATCATTTTATATTATAGAGTAGATATATGTGTCTACTTTAATATGAAGGTTGAAACATCAGGGAATTAAAATAGTTATTTCTAATGTGATTGTACTCTCCATAATTTGGCTGAAATTATTGCTGATCACCATGTAACACTAAAGAAAGGATTTGGATTAGCCAGTTGACCTAGAACATATCCAGTTATTTGTTGATTATGCTTAGTTGGGAGAATGATGAGTGACATAGTTGATACAGAATCTCTGCAGGTCAGCTTAAACTGACTATTTTTTTTTTTTTTTTTTTTTTTTTTTTTTTTTTTTTTTTATGTTGGGCCCATTCATGAGAAGTTGTTTGAGTCATATATACTTTAGTACTGCTTATGGGTAGTGGGTTGGGAAAGGAGGATGTTTACATTTGCTTTAGAAGATTATATTTTATTCCTTGGGAAACAAAGGGAAGATTGTTCCACAATACAGCAGTAGCAGGGAATATGGAGGAGTAAAAGAAACTTGTTCTGTTGGTTTCAAGGTGCACTGTAAAGGGATGTTGAGCAGCAGCTATATGTGTTCTAACAAGCTTAGTACTAAATGGGAGAATTATTGATGCTATATTAGATGAACATTTCCCATGGAAATATTTATAGAGTACATGTATTGCAGAAACCAGACATCCATGCAAAAATGGGAGGAGTAAGATATTATTATTATTATTATTATTTGACACCTCCAAGGAGTCCAAAAACTCATCGAGGGAGAGTGTGCCAATAGCATCGAGCGATTTTTCCCTTCCAACTACTAACCGCGCTCAAACTTACTTAACTGAGCCATTAGTAGCAGAGGCTCTACCAATCGACCAACCTTTGTAAGAGCAATATTCAATAGTTGGGTGGATTTGTATAAGGTTAACAGCTGTTCATAGGTACAGTAACGTCTTGAGTGAAAGAGAAATCCTAGTTTTTTAGAAGCTGAGGATGCAATGGTTGCGGTTTGTTATGCCAGGTGTGGCTTAATGTCAGAGTAATTCCAGGAAGTAAAATCTCATCTTGTCTGGAAATCTGGGTGTCAAAAGTAATGCTGGAAAAAATGGTTCTTTTTTTGTGAGAAATGAGACAGAACTGGATTTTATTAGCATTGAAATTGATGAGGTTATCTGAACGCCATTGTAGGATGGCTTGGAGATCAGAACTGAAGACAGTGGTTGATGTTCTGTAGTTTGAAGTGAGTTGTGTAGACTAAATGAAAGGGAAGAGTGCAATGTGCTTTCATCTGCAAAACTGTGTATTGGGTTCGAGGTCAACTGAAATAGATCATTTATACATAGCAGGGAGAGGGTCGGCAAGAGGACAACCTCTTGCCACCCCAGCATTAGTATTCCTGCCGATTCGCAGTTACAGAATCCATGGGCGGTCGTTTATTAGGTGAGTGCCTTCACTGTAGTGTAGAAGTTGGGAATTGATAATTTTTTCATTACTTTAGACAGGACTGATGTGAGTGAGATAGGACAGTAGACGACAGTGATTTGTCACCCTTCTTGGGAATGGATTGAATATAGGCCCATTTCCAGGCTGCGGGTTGGATACCAGTGGAGTAAGAGGGCATATACAAGTGACATAGAAGTAGGAGTCAGTTCTGGTGCACAAACTTTCAGGACAATTTGAGGAATGCCATCAGGGCCAGGAGGCTTTTTTGTGTCTAATTTGGACAGTATTTTTCTGATCTCATCCTTGTAAAAGGATATAGGTGCATTATATGTTGGGTGTCTGGAATGGTTGGGGGACATTTACTATCATCAGTTATGCATGCAATTGGAATCAAAGTGTGAAGCCAGAAGATTGGCTTTTTCTGTGGGTGATGATACAATAGAGCCATCTGGGTATGATAGGGGTGGGAATAGTTGGGCAGAAAATACGACCAATTGCTTCGATGAGAGACCAAAAAGGCTTGACTGCTGTTTGGATAGGCTGCTGGTTTCAGGCTTGAGTATAAGCTCTCTAAAGATGGATGACGTTCTTGATGTGAGTCAGTTATGTTATGTTTGATTTTTCATTTGTACAGCCTTGGCACATCTTTTGGAAAATGAAAGTTTAGTTAGAGAACGGCAGTTCAGAGTAGTGCGAGGAATGTATGTTTCCGTGCCAGTGAGGATTACTTTGGTGATAAGTTCGGTACATATGTTTGGGTTGCAAAGCCAGAAATAATAGTCCAACCACGAGAATGAAGCATAGAAGTCGTGGTGGCTGTCCCACATGGCACTATTATAATGCCAGACTATGCTTGTATGGGAGTGACTATGTAGGCGTCGTTGTATGTGGGAGGAGATGAGCACTAGATTGATGTCAGAATTACCTAGGATGCCCACTACATTCAATGTCTATTTGGAAGGATCATTGATGAGGAAGAAATATAGGGTGTTTGGAGAGTGGTTCAGGTTATCTGGTATTCAGGTTGGCATGTGAACAAGTTGTGTAAGATGGTTGGTGACAGCAAATGTTTTAGAATCTCTCTCCCTGCAAGATCTGGGAGAGGAAAGCCAGTTGATGTTGTGGACATTAAAATCTCCTAGGTGGTTGATTTTGCTGTTGGGAAAGTGGCACTGGAGAAAATTGGTTTTCAAGGAGAAATTAACGAGCTCAGAGTGGTTGATGACATTAGTTACATGGACAAATGACAATGAATATCATTTCAATCTTGCCAAGTAGGGGGTTATGCATTTCAGATGGAGGACACTTCAGCAGATTATTATATTAATTGGGATGTGCTGCAAGTAGTGAATGAAGCTAGAGATTTGGAGTTGTAGTAGACAAATTTAAACTTACGGCCACATTGCTAAGATCATTGGGTCATTATGTTGATTAACTACTGTCGAAGAGAATACTATCTTGTAAAAAATTGGAAATTTGTCTCACTTTACAAAGCTTTGATAAGTACATCTGGTTTACTATGTATAGATAGTAAACTAGGACAAATTTGGTTCGTCCAAACTTGCCCTAGTAAAATGACTGCTCAGATTAATAGATGGACCGATCAACCAGAATCTGCTGTATTATATTTAAATTTGGTTTTTTACGATAATTATAATGACTGTGCAGTACTTGGTGGGTATTTTAAAAGCATATTATTGCACAATGAACATGTTGTTTCATATTATTATTATTATCTGAGACCTCCAGGGAGTCGAGGACTAATTGAGGGAGGCTATAAATCACCCAAACCTGCTGTCATATCTTCCCTTAAATTCATTCACACTAGATGCACTCGCTACCCCTAAAGGCAAACTATTCCGCTCACTCACTGCTCTGAGTAAGAAAAATCTAGCTCTTACCCCTTTCTTGACTGTGAACAAACTTAACTTCCATGGATGTCCCCTGTGTTCTCTCCTCCTCCCCCCACTTTCCGTATAATGAAAAATTTCATCAGACGATATCCTGTAACACCCATTCGAAGGTTAGGCCTCTATCTTATCCCCCCCCCTTTTCTCCTGATTAACCAGTCTGTAATCCACATACTTGCAATCTGCCCTCATAATCTAAATCTCATAATCTGGATATAATCTTTGTAACTCTTCTTTGCACCTTTTCCACAGCTTCTTTATCACCTTGTAATCCAGGATACCACACAATTATCCAGGTGTGGTCTTATCAAAGCCTTATAAAGAGGCAAAATGACTTCCTTATTCTTAGATGTCAAGGTTCAAACATCGCAATTATCCTCTGAGTTGTATTTGCAACTTCTGCTATGTGACCATTTGAACTTCAAATTCCTATCCACCAATACACCAAGATCCCTTGCCTTCTCAGTTTCTTGTAGCATAACCCTGCTAATATAATATGATACTGAAAATCTCATCATACCAAAATTCATAACTTTACACTTACTACCCTTAAACTACACCCATTTTCGTGTGCCCAAATTACCAGCCTATTTAAATCATTTTGTAAGTGTTGAATATCAGTAGCATCCTTGATTGCACTGCCTATCTTCACATCATTGGCAAACAATTGCACATCTGATGTTAGACCATTAAAGTTAATATATAGATTTAACTTTAATGGCCTAAGGACTGAACCCTGAGGTTCATCACAGGTCACCTTAAATCTCGCAGATTCATACCCACTGTATACTACTTTTTGATATCTGTTTGTCAACCATCTCCTGATCCAAGTCAAGAGTTTATATTGAAATCCCATATTCTGCAGTTTATGCAACAACCTTTCATGTGGTATCCTATCAAATGCCTTAGAAAAATCCAACATTATCATATTGTATTAGAAGTTTATTTTGCACTTGGTTAGACTATAATAAATTTAGTTTAATCCTTTATCCAAGTGTAAACAAACAAAGTTTGCCTCTGAAAATATCTTCAAGTCTGAGGTAAGGTGGTACATCCCTTAGCAACTCGTAGCAAAGGTGGACCAAGCTCCCATGCATTACTAACATTTTCCCCCATTCAGTAACTGATACCATGGGACCAAAGATAGTATTCTCCTAAGTTGGTCATAATTTCAAACTTTGTAGTTCAACATGTAAACTGTTCTAATCAGAGCATCAATACAATTAGATACTTCCCAAGAAAGCACATGATGTGATCACTGTCACTAACTGGTTGTAAAATAGCCATATTCTTAACAGAGACCCCTTCTGACACTATGAGCAAATCCAACACTCCTTAACCTCAAGTTCCTTCTTTCACATGCTGCTTGAGAAAGTTGTCTCGCAACAAATCAATAAATTCCTCTTCTTTCTTATCATGAGATTTCTCATCTACCCAATCAATGTATGGAAAATTAAAGTCACCCATAATGATCACTCATTTATTACCCATAAGGCTAAATTGGCTATGCATTTCTTTATCTCCTGCAACTGAGCCACCAGGTCTGTAGCAACACCCACCATATATTTCATTCTTCACTTCACACCAGATAGACTCAAACTCCCAATACATGGGACATTACCATCATTGTTTTCTTGTGTTTCTACCCTAACTAGACTTAGTCATCTGATATCATTAGTAGTACCCTCCTCCTCTCCTATCTCTTCTGTCATTCCTAAAAATAGTATATCCGTTGCACTTGATCCTGGTTATCATGTCATTTTGATATCCAGGTTTCACTGATGCCAACCATCTTAGGCCACATCATATTCAAAAAAACAACATCCTCAACCCTTGATTTCTGATGCTCCTGACATTTGTGTATAGACATAATGAATTTCCACCTGGGTTATTCTTATAATTTGATATGCAGTCTGTTTGGCCTTGTTGTAGAACTTTCTCATTTCCCTCCCCAGATATACTTAAAATGTCTGAACCCAAAGCATATTTTTACACCCCTTCACCACACACATAACTATGTTTGAAGAATCCATATCTTTATTGCATTTGCATACCATAGCTGAACTTTCACATACATTTTTTCCATTCCTCCCTTGATGATTTGGTTTCCCTGACTCTCTGCATTGGGTCTCATATCAAGAAGTAATTTTCCCAGGCTCCTGATGCCAAATGAATTCAAATTCAGGTCTCCCCCTCTTATACAAGTCTTTTCTACCATCAAGCACTCCACACATCTAAAAACTCGCATCCATTTCTCTTACACAGCCTATTTGTGAAATCATTTGCTATCATCACCCTCTTTAACTCAGTATTTTATCTGGGTAGCAAACCTACAATTTTTACTCTTACATTTCTTTCTCACTTCTTCCAACAGACTTTTCATTTCTTCTCTCGTACTATATTTGTTGCTACTTGAATTTAAGTAGTTTAGTTACTCTTGACCACCAGTGTTTTTAATTGTTCTGTTTCCTCACTGTAATGAGTATAATCTCACATTATTCATTTTGCCATTTCTTTATTAATTTTGCAAACTTACCTGCATTGATATGTTATATATACATTTCTTAACAAGTTTCACATAACATTATTCTGTAATTTGTCAATTTCATTTTTTAAATAATCACATCATAAGAATAAAAGTGGTAGCACAAATATTCATAGTTCATCATCATCCACTGCATAAAGGAAATCTTAGGCGTGATTGATTTTCCTACTTTGATATACTTTCATATACTTTCATCTGTTACTGAAACTTTAATATTAAAATACCACATTGCATTTCCCAGGTATTACTCTCTCTCTTTATCTGTTAAAAGGAGATAGAGTAATACCTGGTTTAAATACCTTATTATTCAAAGCTTAGTTATTATACAATAATTAAGCTTTGAATATGTTATAAAAACTATATTTAAAAGTCTAAGTTCTAAAAAAGTATAGTACTATAGAGATAAGCCATTCTTGAATAGCTGATTTAATACTATTCCCAGATCATAGTTTTGTTTCATGAAGGATGGACCAGTTATGGTGCACTTGGTGCTGAGTGTACTTGCATTCGCTTTTTTGCTTATTTCATCCTTCACCAGGAGGCATGCATCTGTCTAGTTGAATTGATGAATTGTATGGCTTCTTTAATTTCTATTATTTACTAATGTAAATTATACATACTTAATAGTAAATGTTGCAGTGTTCCAAAATTTGGATTGGGGGGGGGTTAACTGAAATGAAAAATTAAAGCTACAACCCAAAAGCAACAGAGTCAATTCTGGAGACAAATTAGTCAACAGCATGAAAACCATTTGCCATAACACATGGTTACTTTTTCCTTTCAACTCGTATAAATTGGCTTGTGCATGTTTACACTAGCTTCGTAATTCCATTTATTCTTTTTTTTTTATCCATTATGTTTTTTAAAAAGTTGCTTATTAAATAATATGTATGTGTGAATGTGTTGATTGACATTCAACATCTTCAACTATAATAATTACATATCAGCAGATCACTTAAAGATGTCTGTATTAACATCAGTTGTCAGTAATCAACCAAATAACAGTTTTACAATACAGGTATCCCTCGATTAATGCAGTTAATTAATCCTTTGATGTTAATGCATATATCAAAATCATGTTAATCAAATCTAATAATCAATGGTAAAAAGTATAATTCGTCCCTGATCAATTACTGTACTAATAGTTCGTTTTATATGGTACTCTTTTATCATCATCAAATTCCTGCCATGTGCCCTCAAGGGGTGTACAGGATATGATAGTATTACATGAAAAATTTACACCATTACTAACTTCCTATCTACAATTTTCCTCCAGATCAGTCTGTTACTTGTCAAGACTCCAATATTATCAGATCTTATATTTCTGTCGTCTAAGGCACTTTGTACCCTATCAAACCACCTATATCTTGGTCTTCCTCTGGGTCGTTTTCCTGCCAACTTGGCAGAGAAAACTTGTTTTGCCAATCTTTCCTCACCCATTCTGTTTAAATGACCATACCACCTGAGATTAGCTCTGCTGGTGCATTCCTGGCTGCTGACAATGTCAAGTTCTTTCCTAATATCCTCATTTTTAATATGATATTGCCATTGATGCCATCTGTTCACATCTCTAATCTTTCTCAGGACCCTCATATCTGCAGTCTCTAGTCTTTGGTCAAGTGTTTTACTTCTGACCCAGCTCTCAGATCCATAATTTAAAACTGGTTTGAGCACTGTCTTGTATAAGCTAATTTAGTGTCCCGACTAATTTCTCTCTTATTCCATATGAATTTATTCAATTGACTTCCTACTATACCAGCTTTATTGATTCTGTTGTCTATTTCCATATTTAATTTACCATCTTCACTAAAAATCGTGTATAGGTAGCTGAAATGTTTTACTTGTTCTACAGGTTCACAATGCAGTTCATATTTTCAACGATTCTGCCTATTTTCATTGTCTTTTTATTGCTGACCTTCATACCATATCTATTACAACAGTTATTCAATTTAGTCAAGGAATCTTGCAGACTCGTAGTGGATTTATTGATATGTATAACATCGTCCGCATAAAGCAAAGAGCTGACATTAATATCTCCAATTCTGCTATCATGTTTAATACCACATTCCTTCATAATGTGATCCATATAGATAATGAATAACAGAGGGGATAATGTACATCCTTGTCTCACACCAGATTTAACATTAAACCATCTTCCTGTACTTCCTTCAATTCTAACTGCTGACTTACAACTCAAATAAAGACTAAGTATTGCTTAATATAATGCTCCATTGACACCATATAACTGTAGCATATTGAATAGCTCCTCTCTTGGCACCTTATCATGTGCCTTTTCCAGATCTACAAAACTCAAATAGAGATCTTTGTTATATTCCCATGATTCCTCCGCTATTTGTCGTAAAGTGAAGATCTGATCCTGACAGCTTCTATTTAGGTACTCTTTTAGGAAAGACATAAAATGAATGCAAAGTAAATGTTTAATAAATACTTGTACCTACATTAGTTACTGTAATTTTTTTTTAATCAAAAGAAGTTACAAAGAGTCGTTTGAACAGTTCTAGTTTTTTTTCTTATCAGCATAAATTCTACGATAACAAGCAAAATGGCTCTCCAGACTTCGTCAAACAAACATTCTTCAATTAAGTACTGGATTCATATCCATTACTTGCTGCTTAAGCGATTCTAAACTGTGAAATATTCCATCCAGTTCTTTGAATGTTATTTCCTTTGGAACCTTATCTTCACTGTGTGTTGTTCAATTTCAAGATCGTTGTCACTGAAATCTTTTGAATTTGAATCCAATAATTCTTTAACATCTTCTGCATCAACACCATCAAAACCGATGTGTTCACCAATTGCAACAATTTCTTTGACCACGTTGTTCACAGGATTTTTGAAAACAACCTAAGTCATTAGCACATTCTGGCAGAAGGTTTTTCCAGACAGCTTTCATGCGACTAGATGAAACTTGCTCCCACGAGCCACGAATGTTCTCAATTGCGTGTTTAATGTTAAAATTTTCCCAAAAATAATGGAGCGTAATCGCATTTTCTCCCGTTGTCGTTTCTACTGCCTTTGAGAATGTCTTTTTAAGAAAATAGGCTTTGAAAGTTGCAACGACGCCCATGTCCATTGATTGTAACAATGATGTCGTATGTAGTGGGGAAAATAAAACTTTCACATTCTCACACAGATCATTAGGAGAATTTGGATGACCACGAGGCTAGCAGCCTCGTGGCGTGAGTATGATTTTGCGTGGTAACTTTAAAGGCGCGTTAATCAAAACTCTTGCCATGTATATCAAGGGATTGCTGCAATAATCAAAACCGCGTTAAGCAAGGGATACCTGTAATTTGTTAAAACAGTAGTTCTAGTTAGTTATTAATCATCTTTAACTAATCCTTTAATCACTATATTTATGTTAGCTTTCATTGAAAATTATATGAATCACAGTGACATGTTTGGTTCTAATTTACTTATTAAAAATCTAACTAATCACTCATTCATCGTCGAAAGTTTTTCCACTTGGTTATTCTATAAATTAAAGATGCCAAGAAATTATATTCTTGGTTTAATCCTTCATCCGAGTGTAAGCAAGTGAAGTTTGCACATGAAGTAACTTCACAACTTGGTGACTTTTGTATAGAGGCTAATGGCTTCACATCAATTGCCTTAGTATCCCATAATGCAATGTATTCTTAAAGCCATGTATAATGCTCTGCATTATGGGAAGGGCCACTACCGAGACTGGTTTTGACCTTTATTGAGATATGTTTAAGTGTGCAGATACCTCTCCAAATACTCTGAGTAATCGACAAGATCACTCTAAATCTCATTCAGTATGATTCTAGAGCATCACTACTAAACTCATTACTCTTGACCTGAATCACTCCAGGACAGGTAACTCAGCAGTGATTCCACCTAGTGACATCCCAAAACCAACCAACAAGTATAATAACCTCTATACTCCCCAGGAGGTAAGCAAACCCAATGATAAAAAATGTGATCATTGGGAGCCAGGTCACCTTTATTGAGATCTCATCACTTCTGGGAGCCAGACTCAGAAGTGATAAGGGTTGAAGTAATGCAGAAGTCATATTACCATGTACAAGTAGTCAAAAAGGTTTCACACCTTATTACTAAAATACTCTGGATTAGAGATAGTTGTTGGAAGTTTTTCCACTTGGTTTTATACTATAAATAAATGAAAGATGCCAAGAAATATTCTTGGTTTCATCCTTTATTCAAGTGTAAGCAAACAAAGTTTGTTTACACTTGATATCACTGCAGGGTCTGGTCAAAATCAGTCTGGGTAGTGGATCTTTCCATAATGAATAGCATTATACATGTCCATAAGGATATATGCATTTACACTATAGGATACTAATGATTGATGAAGTAATTAGTTTCTATATACAGTTAACCCAGTCATGAAGTTACTTCATGCAACATGCTTACACTTGGATAAAGAATGAAACCAAGAATATAATTTTTTGGCATCTTTAATTTATAATCACTTATTCACGGTCATTTGAAATTGACTTCAATAAATTTATAACAATACATACCAGCATTAATAATATTTATCAGTATTAAAATAGCAATATAATTAAGGATATATTAATTTCTAATTACATAACTAATTATCCATACATTACATCGGTGCTTTCTAATGTCTTCCATGTCAAGCACACATAGAAAATGATAATGTTTGTACAGCACAGTGGAGCTTTTGCATTTGTGTGTCACTTCCACCCACAAAAGGTTGTACTCCTGTATTATGTACATGTATTTGTATAAGTACCATGGGTGCACAAAGGAATTTCATGTTTCTTTAATGCTAATTATGCTACACTTAGCTGAGTATTTAGCATATACCTGCTCTCTAACAAACAGACTGCGAGATTCAAATCCCACTTTGGGCACAGATGTTTGCCATTGTTTTTAGGTGGGAAATGAATTTTATTGTCCATTTTGAAACTACCTGTCTGCTTATTTTAGATGTATTATATTAGATGTATAATTTATCTTATTTAGATATATTATGTTCTAAAGTAGCTTTAAAATTCCATGTTTGGTCTCTAGATTATGTAAAAATATAAAAAATAATTTTAATATAATAAAATTTACATTAATTGGAATCAAAAAAAAAAAAAAAAAAAGAAGTCAAACCAGGTTCTCGAGACCAAACATTGAACTTTTTTTTCAAGCTTCTTTAGACCTCCAATAAACAGAGTTGTGGTCTCAAACAAGGCTATGAAATCTCCCACATAAAGACAATCACCAACATTCGTGCTCATGTAAGAATTTGAACCTGAAGCCTGTTGGTTGGAGAGCAGATGAGTTATCTTCCCAGCCAACCAGACTAGCACATGTGGAGATTGAACTGCCCACTCAGTCTCTAAAACTTGCTTACTCCCTATAAGGGAATAAAAGATGTTAACTGATTTTTGATTTGATCAAGTTTTTAATATTTTACTAAATATTTCACCTCCACATCAAAAACAAAGAACAAATCATGAGTGAAGTAGTAATCAGACCAACTGGGATGTGATTCAATGATAAGATCATGGGAAGATGCTGTGTGGCATAGCCACTACAGAGATATCTTGACATGATTTGACCTACTCTCCACCCATAAGTTAATTCATTCTTAAAACTGTTCAATTGTGTTATGCATTCATAATCCTTCATTGTAGTACATACCATGTCTGTTTTCACTCCTGACCATCGCACTAGATTCCTTATATGATTTTTTTTTCTATATTATTATTATTATTCAGGCCTCCGAGGAGTCAAAAGACTTATCGAGGGAGGTCCTTCCTAAGACATAAAGTCTGTCAAGACTCATCGAGGGGAGCCCCCCCCCCCCCTGAGAAACAACGTCTATCATACCACTCTTTAAACTCACTGACCGTTCTCGCTCCCACCACTCCATCAGGCAATGCATTCCACGGCTCAACCACCCTCCACACAAAGAAACCACTCCTTACCCTCTTGCTCACAGTTTCCTTTCGTAACTTCCAGGGATGGCCTCTTGTCATCACTCCTTCCCGCTGTTCAACCAAGCGAAAGAACTCCCCAGTGTCAACCCTGTAACCACCTCTCAACAGTTTAAAAGTCTCAATCATATCACCTCTCCTTCTATCCACCAAACTCTGCAGTCCACATTCTCTCAGCCGATCCTCATAACTATCCTTGTACAGTCCTGAAACCATCTTTTTCATCTGTCTTTGTATCCTTTCCACAGTTAATTTACCCCCTTTAAATCCTGGGGACCAAATCTGAGAACAATAGTCAAAGTGTGGTCTGATCAGAGACTTATACAACGGAACGATAACTGTTTTATCTCTGCAGGTCAGTGTCCTCATAATAGCAGCAATCCTCTGTGTTACCTTCACCACCTTTGCAATATGTCCCCTAAACTTCAGGTTTCTATTAATCATCAACCCCAGATCTCTTGTCTCCCCTACTTCCTCCAGTATAACTCCTCCCATAGAGTATGCAGCATCCCATCGATGTTTCCCAAACCTCAAGACCTTACATTTTGCTGCATTAAACTGACACCCCCATTCATTTGCCCATCTATCTAGCTTATTTAAATCCTCTTGCAGGGCTACCACATCTGCACTATTACTAATAATCCTTCACAGCTTCGCATCATCCGCAAACAACTGAATATCTCCCCTGCAATCCACTGGCTATGTCATTGATATAAAGGTTAAACAATATTGGTCCTAGTACTGAGCCCTGTGGGACCCCACTTGTAACCCTCTGCCTCCTGGAAACTGCTCCACCATACACAACTGATACCTATCAGACAGCCAATCCTGAATCCAGTTGACAATCTGACATCCAGACTCATGTGCTGCAACTTAAATATCAGCTTATCATGTGGCACTCTGTCAAATGCCTTCGCCAAGTCTAAGAAAATTGCATATATATCCTTTTATTGTACTCTATCTCTCTCTCTCACTTACTTAGACAAGCACAGTTGAATATACACTATCTACCAATAATTGTCCAGACGCCCATGATGTTATTTGAAGTTATGGAACATTCCAGGTTTGTTAATAACATAAAAACCAGTTCACAGATAGTAGGAAGCAGTATATTTCATCGTAGCAGTTGAATACAGGTGTTATGGCAACATGACATGAACTCAGCTGTCACATGGCTGTCCATACGTGCCATTGTGACTCAACTGGAGCATCCAAAATCAACAGTTGCTGATGTGAACAACAAATAGAGAAGTTCTACTCTCACTAGTGTAGGAAAACACGTAGGGCGGCCACTGAAAATGTCTGACAGGGACAGGAGGGTGTTAAAATGAGCATGCGAAAACTGGCTACAGTCAGCAGATGAGTTCCAGTGCGCTAATACTGTATGAAAAGAACTGCATTTACTGAGTTTTCACAGAATTGAGGCACACACAAGAATGAACAAGGTGGCTCGTCTGGCCTGGTGCAAAGAGCATGTGAACTGGACAATTGACCAGTGGAAAATGATACTTTGAAGCGATGAGTCAAGGTTGTTCACCTGTTTCCAGTCTGATGGCAGGATGTGGAGGCAGCCTGGTGAGCGCTTGTTACCAGAGTAAAGTTCGGTGGTGGAGGAGTAATCGTGTGGGATGCATTCAGCTGGTTTGGAGTGCGACCAATGGTCATTGTCCGTGGTTCCATGAAGGCAGCTAAGTACCTTGATATTCTGGATAATTAGGTACTGCCTACACTGTGGAGTTTTTATGGAACAGACCCCTGTTACTTTCAAGATGACAATACCACAGAACTGCAGCTGTTATGGAATGGTATGACGAGATCGGTATTAAACTATTGCCCTGTCCTATGCAGAGCCCTGACCTCAACCCCATCAAATGCTTGTAGGATTAATTGGAGTGGCCAGAGCAACACATCCTGGATCTCTTGCTGAACTCAGTGCTGCTTTGATGGACGAATGGAGACAAATTCCACTTGATGTCTGTCACACATTGATGGAAAGCCTCCCTCAAAGGGTGCATGAAGTGATCAAAGCCAAAGGTGGACATACCTGATATTAGGGTTCACCTGCTAGTATCAATTGTAAATTGCTAAATTGTCCAGGCAATTATTGGTAGATAGTGTAGTAGGTATTGGTAGTATGTTGTCTATTTTTAATGGTATATATTAGAACACAGAAAAATAAGTAAATAATTAATTTATTAACTTATTGCTGATATTTCGCTGGTGTTATAACCAGCATCTTCAGAGCACAAAAACACAGTTTGTCACAATACTGAGACTATAACAATATAGCGTAATCAACGGACTAGTTAAACAAAATTGTAGCAGCAACACAAAGACTACAGTCCTGATTTTGGTGCCCTCTATCTGAAAAAAAAAAAAAATTGCAGCTATCACATTCCTAAACAGAGAAAAAAACTGGTACTAGTTTTTTCTTAAGATGACTGTCTCCCAGATTTTAGGCAAATTTATACAGCCATATTTGTTGAGATTTGGAGTGTGTTTCAGGGCTTCTGCTGCCTTTAAAAACAGTCTCTCCTACTTGTAAGAGTTTACGTGCAGTACTTTTGTGTTCTTCCAGTTGATCCTGTGTGCAGGGGTATCCAGAGCATGATCTGCTAGGGCCGACTTGCCATAGTGATAATGCCGGATGTATCTTTTGTGTTCGCTGATGTGGATGTTCACAGTTCTTCCTGTTTGACCGTAGTAGGCTTGATTACATGAGCAGGGTACTTCGTAGACTCCTGAATGTGATAAAGGGGGAATGCTGTCCTTTGGTAAGTAGATAAGGGTTGCTAATTTACCAGACGGTCTGAATGTGGTGCGTAGTTCATGTTTATTAAGAATTCTTGAAATCTTTTTGGATGTGCCTGTATGGGATGGTGACTGTTTTGTTGTAGTTCTCTGTGGTGGATAGTGGGAGGGGTTTCTTAGGAGCGTTTAGTATTTTGTTTATCTTAATGGGATTATAGCCATTGGCCAAGAAGGTGTGGCATAAGTGAGCGAGTTCAGCAGCAAGAGCATTGTCATTGGAACAGATTGCGCTCACTCTGTGAGTTAGCGTTTTTAAAATGCCAAATGGTTGAGAAGGGTGATGGTGTGATTGTTTGTGTAAATATCTCCCTGTATGTGTGGGTTTTCTAAAAACTGAAAATGATAAGGAACCATCTGGAAGACGTGTGATAAGTGTATCCAGGAAGGGAAGACAGTTATTAGCTTCCAGTTCCATTGTAAAGTGGATTTTTGGATGTTGGCTATTTAAATGCACTAAGAATGTTTCCTATGTCTCTGGGCCATGTGGCCAAATAACAAGCACATCGTCAACATAGCGTAGCCAAAGTGTTGGTTTGAGAGTGGCTGTATTGATTGCTAGTTTTTCCAGGTGTTCTATGTAAAAGTTGGCTGGGGGGGGGGGGGTGCCCATGGCTGTCCCATCTATTTGTTTATTTTCCCTTTCCATGTGAAATATCCTTCATGTATTGTGAATTTGAATAGTTCAAATATATAAGGGGGAAGTGTGACTTCAGTAGATTGAGGGTTTCTATTAGTGGTATGCATTTGTGAATAGTGAGGTTTACTGTTAAGTCTGAGCTTTTTAGGGTATGGTGTTGTAAGATGCTTTTTAGGTGGGCTGAAGTTTTGACAAAGGAGGGAGAATTGTTTGTGAGAGTGGCTAGTTGCTTAGCTAAATGTCTAGCCAGTTTGTATGCGGGACTATTTATAATGTCCACAATTGGGCGTAAGGGTGTACCTTGTTTGTGAATTTTTGGTGCTCCATAACTCCTAGGTGTTTTAACATGGAAGGGCTTGAGTTTGTTTACTGTGCTTTGGGCCAGGGAGTGACTTTTTTCAATAATTTACGTGCCTTATTCTTTTGTGTGTTGGTGGGATTGCGATATATAATTTTGTATGTTGACTGATCTTGTAACAGTGTGTGCATTTTGTTTTCATATTCTATTGTGTCCATCACCACGGTTGCATTCCCTTTGTCTGCTTTTGTTTAAATAGCCAACATCCAAAAATCCACTTTACAATGGAACTGGAAGCTAATAACTGTCTTCCCTTCCTGGATACACTTATCACACGTCTTCCAGATGGTTTCTTATCATTTTCAGTTTTTAGAAAATCCACACATACAGGGAGATATTTACACAATCACACCATCACCCTTTTCAACAATATGGCATTTTAAAAATGCTAACCCTCAGAGCAAGAGCAATCTGTTCCGATGACAATGCTCTTGCTGCTGAACTGGCTCACTTACGCCACACCTTCTTGGCCAATGGCTATAATCCCATAATATAAACAAACTACTAAACGCTCCTAAGAAACCCCTCCCGCTATCCACCACAGAACTACAACAAAACAGTCACCATCCCATACAGGCACATCCGAAAAGATTTCAAGAATTCTTAATAAACATGAACTATGCACCACATTCAGGCAAATTAGCAACCCTTATCCGCTCACCCAAGGACAGCATTCCCCCTTTATCACATCCAAGAGTCTACGAAGTACCCTGCTCATGTAATCAAGCCTACTACGGTCAAACAGGAAGAACTGTGAACATCAGCATCAGTGAACACAAAAGATACATCCGGCATTCTCACTATGGCAAGTCGGCCCTAGCAGACCATGCTCTGGATACCACTGCACATAAGCTCCTACGTCGGAGAGATTGTTTTTAAAGGCAACAGAAGCCCTGAAACACACTCCAAATCTCAACAAATATGGCTGTATGAATCTGCCTAAAATCTGGGAGACAGTCATCTTAAGAAAAAACTAGTACCAGTTTTTTCTCTGTTTAGCACTCTAGTCTTATGTGATAGCTGCAATTTTTTTTTCAGATAGAGGGCGCCAAAATTAGGACTCTAGTCTTTGTGTTGTTGCTACAATTTTGTTTAATTGTAGCAGCAACAAGACTATAACAACATGGTGTAATCACTAGTCCGTTGATTACACCATGTTATAGTCTCGCGTATTATGACAAACTGTGTTTTTGTGGTCTGAAGATGCTGGTTATAACACCAGCGAAATATCAGCAATAAGTTAAATTAATTACTTACTTATTTTTCTGTGTTCTAATATATACCGTTAAAAAATAAACAACATATACGACGAACACATGTCTGTCCACACGGTATTGGTAGTAGGTTATGAAAATGGCTGATGGGTTAGAAGATAGTAAGAGCAGAGAATTTCAAGATAAGTTTAAGGATCCTAGTTATTTAATAAATATTACTCGTATTAAGAGTCCCAGTTCAATTATCTATATATTAATAGAAAGTGCGATTTCCTTTTACAGCTATTTCAACTTTCATGGATTTTGCAAAATGCATAAAGCATCATTTTGGTAAAGTTACTTTTGGATGCTGGCTGAGCAGATTTTATTGACATTTGACTAGCTGTAAGGTGTCCTTTTTGAAGAAGAGACACATGTCAGTGGTATGTCAAGTTAAACGTTCCAGTTATTTAGGCACATTTTTAGTGAAGATGGTAAATTGAATAGTGAAATAGACAACAGACTTAGTAAAGCTGGTAAGATAGAAAATCAGCTGAATAAATTTATATGAAATAAGAAGGAAATTAGTCAAAACTAAATTTGCTGTACACATGACAATGTTCAAATCATTAACTTATGGATCTGAGAGCTGGGTTAGAAATAAAACACTTGACCAATGACTGGAGACCTGTGATATGGGAGTTCTGAGAAAGATTGGTGGAGTGAACAGATGGCAGTATGACATTAAAAATGAAGATATTAGGAAGGAACTAGCCATTGTTAACATTCATGAATGTGTTAGTAGAGCTAATCTCGATTGGTATGGTGATTTAAACAGAATGGGAGATGAAAGATTAGCAAAGAACATTTACTTTGCTCAGGTTGGCAGGGAAAAGGTCCAGAGGAAGACCAAGATGCAGATGGATTGATACAGTAAATGCCTTAAAAGACAGAAATAAGATCTGATAATATTGTGATCTTGTCTGATAACATTAATTTAGAGGAAAAATTGTTGAGCGCAAGTTGGTAATAGTGTAAATGTTTCATGTAGTACTATCATAATTATCCTGTACATATCAGGAATTTGATAATGTGATGTGATATTATGTATATTAGAGGATCAACTTTTAAATTTTCAATGTGTCTCTTCTTCATAAAGGACACATTACAGCTAGTCAAATGTCAATAAAATCTGTTCAGTCGGAGTTCAGAAGTAACTTTATCAAAATGATGCATTTTGCAAAATCCATGAAAGTTGAAATAGCTTTAAAAAGAAATCGCACTTTCTATTAATATATAGATAATTGAACTGGGACTCTTAATACGAGTAACATGTTTATTAAATAATTAGGATCCTTAAACTTATCCTGAAATTCTCTGCTCTTACTATCTTCTAACCCATCAGCCATTTTCATAACCATCAGTACCCATTAGTTCATTGCATTCAGCATGATCATGTGTGGACTATTACCAAAGGCTTAGCTGAAATCTAAAAATATATTTTTTCATAACTTAAAATGATTTGTTTGTTCATCGCGGAGGAGACCTCCAGTGATGGTATTTGAGCCCTTTTAGTTTTAATTTCTGTACTGCGCTTTTCTACCCGTATTCTTCGTTCGAGTCATTTTTACTGTCTTGTCTTCCAAAAAACCATCACTGGGACCCGACACCTTACTGCTATGTAGTGGAAGTGATCGTGGATAGTTAGCTCAGGATCAATTGTCTAATGGACTTGTCTGCAAGAGTCAATGGATAGGTTCCTCTCCCCATGGTCCAGGAAAGAGGGGGCCCTGGCATTCTACTCCTGAGTGCAGTCATTGCTTACTGGAGCGGGCATCCATGTGTGGTTCCATGCTGGTTGTGGAGTTTTGGTGCTAAATCAAACTGTCTGTGAATGAATAATTTTTCATCCACTTGTTTATTCAGGCTCTCAATAAACCCAATTCATGTTCAGAGACCATAGAAATATCAAAAGAAGAGAAGACAGAAGCTGCAACAAATACATGTTTCTTAATTCTGCCATCTACAGAGGAGTGTTCAATTGGGAAAATGTTGCTGTTCGTTATCTGAGAAGGGTTGGCATGATCTCCAAAATTTGTAAAGAAAGTCCATTCAGGAGATACTAAATAAGAAACAGTGACAATCTGAAAAATAAATTTGTGCATTATTATTATGTATCAGGGGTATACCAATTGTGGCATTAAAGGCAATAGTGGATGAGCCTTTTTTTCTTTTTTTTTGTTTTTTAGTTTACAACATTAAATTATAAAATGCAATATAATGAAGTAAAAGGGCAATAATTCAACTTAAGTCAAAAGTAGATAGCAGCACCAAATCACTTCTGTTAAATGTTTTCTTTGTGTAATAGTGGATTAATTGTAGCATGTTGGTTTACATTTGAGAAGTACTGGGATTAGTCCACTTTTTTGTGCTCAATGCCTCAGTTGTGGTTATCCCCTACAAGCACACAAAGCCTTTTGTGAATTGAAGAGTGACGACCTTAAGAAGAAGAATCCTTGTGTAGGGTTGGGCAGGTTGTTCTCACAAGGAATATCATCCTTACCTTCAACCCACCAAAAATATATATATCAAAGCAGGTTATCTCAGCTACCCAGCAAGTGGCTCTATATCCTTTGTACTGCTCTAAATCAAAATATAAGAAATATGCTAATTTTCAAGCTGCCTGTCATGGTTCTGCCATCTGTGCCAGTAGAGATCATGATCATCTGTAAGAGCAAAACAGTGGAATGAACTGAAGGAGATCTATCATATTCCTTATTATCATTATAAATGAGAATGCATCACTTATAAAGAGGCAAATAATCAGTATATAAAAAAAAAAATATGCTACATCTGGTAAACCTTACACTGAGAGGACAACATTAAAAAAAGTGTCAATAGGGATGTGACAAATCAATCCTTCCTCACAACTGCAACAACCCTGAACTGTGTCACTTGCTATCTCCTTGGGGTGAATCAAAGAGGAAAAAAAACATGAAATGACTCCTGAGGATATACCAAAAATGATCCCACTGTGTGAAACTCCTCTTATTAAAGAAAAAAATAGTGGAACATTCACCACAGAAGATCAAAGACGCCTCCAGAACCCGTTAATAGATAGTCCATTAACAAATGGCCAGCAAAGGTTGGTCGATTGGTAGCGCCTCTGCTACTAATGGCTCACGCAAAAAGTTAAACAAGTTTGAGCGCAGTTAGTAGTTGGATGGGACTCAATCGCTCGATGCTTTTGGCACACTCTCCCTGAGAATTGGGTTCCCTTTAGGAACTAAAGGGAGCCCAATTCTCAGGGTGAGTGTGGCATCATATTGGGCTCCCTTTAGGAACTAAAGGGAGCCCAATATGATGGCATCTTGAATATTTTTCCTGATGAAGAAATGGACACCGGCCATCCCCAATTCTCCAAAAAAATCCAATGCTAATGAAAACAAAATCTCTCGATATTGGTAGTCAGATAACACCAAAAAGAAATAATGAAATTGTGGATACTAACAAAACATCATGACTCTTGCAGAAGTATAAACCAGAATGCTTCTACATGCAAGAAAAAATCCTGAAGCTTTGATCTTGCATTATGAAAAGTAACCATCATTTGTCAGGGAAGGATATGATGGCGACACTGGTTCACAGGTGTCGCCATCCTAGAAGGCAACTTCCCCCCCCCTATGTTGATATTAAGTGGGACTTGGTGGAAGGGGATGTGGTTGCCTACTAGGAAGGCAAAGTATTTCTCAGGATGACCTTGACATTACATTACAGTTGCCATCCCCCTTACTTTTAAGGTAGGATTTAAGTGGACATCATTATGATTAGTACATGACCAAAAAAGGTGGAGTGTATGCCCGACAACAATCTCTCTCTCTTGAACACCAAAAGTAACACCTTCACTTGCCTACCTGACCATTCACTGTCATGAATTTCTCAGCTCATCCTTTCCTCTTGTCAATATTCAAGTGGGAAACTGAAAGACAACTTGTATGGGAGTGACCATTTATTTCCATATAATATCACCCTTTTTTACATGTGCAGTCAGGACCGGCACATAGTATTTTTCTTCTGTGTGCGATTAATGTTCGGCGCCTTTCCAAAAAAGTTTTTTTTTGAATAAAGTGTGAATAAAACGAAATGGATATGAAAACCGCTTTACAGTATAATGTTACCTATGAATTTGTCCTGCTTATAAAAATTGTTTCAAGTTATATAAATTTTCAAAATAATATAAAGTTAAGAGATTTATTCAAATATTCTTTACATTAATTATGCTAAAAGGGACTAGTCTGGCTTTCATTTTAGTGAAATCCTGTTGCAGTACATCAATGTTGATAGACTGAGCAATATTATTTTCTATTGAAATTAGTGCCAAACCATTTAGTTTTTCTTGACTCATGCTTGATTGCAGGTAGTTCTTTATTAATTTTAATTTAGAAAATGTTCTCTCTCGCTTAGCAACTGAAACGGCAAAGTCAATAGTATTCTCAATGCAATCAGTGAATTTGCAAAGAGTTCTTCAAGGTTGTTATAAATCCACTTCAAAACCATTTCTGGTGTACTATTTTCTTCAATTTTTCTAGATAATAATTTCGCTCTATTTGCAGTTCTGCTTCAATGTCCTTGTTTTCTTTGTCACTTGATCCTTTTTCTAATGAACTACATTTTTCTTCCAGTTGTTGGTCTTCCATGCTATCACATTCTGTAATGTTGTACAAGAATTCAAAGGGCTCCAAAAAGTTCCTTTATTGAAGTAATTGCAGTTGCGAACAAAATGTCACAAAATTTGGTTTTGAATTTCCTTTTTGCATCAACGGACTTCGGGGTATCTGGTTCCTTGTCAAAGAATTTCTTTCTCTTTCGGGTCCGATTATCTAACTCAGGAATAAAATCGTCTGTTAAATCCGCATCTATTGCGATGCATTTTGCTTGGGAAATATAAATCTTGAAGGAATCTTCGGAGTTATGGGAAATGAGAAATTCGGTTGTCCTTTTCAACGCAGTTGCTGCTGATTTAACATTCATGCTTTGTGATTGTAACAACTTGCTTGTACAATTGATTTCTGTAAGTGGTGCCAGATCATTAATCCAGATGAATTCAAAACTATCTAATTTTGATGCGATTGATTCCGCTATTATATGTGTAAGTGAATCTTTTTCCAATTGAACGACTTTTTTAACGCAGAATAAATACCTTTCAATCCGGTCATCAAAGCACTAACGGCATTAACATGGTTTTCCAATCTAGTATCACTTAACGATTTCACTGTCAATTTACAACACATGAACTGAAAACTATGCCAACGCTTTGTCGATCCCGAGGAAAACTTGTAAATTATTTGAATAGTTGAAAAAATTAATCATTATTTTCGGTGAATAATTTATCTGAAGACCCTCTAAATGCCATATTTTCTGGGGCCATCATTAAAATAATTGAAATTATTCTCTTCAGCCCTTCATCCCAATGTTTTACTTCACTCAAATAGAATTTGTTTGTCAAAGAATCAATGGTTTGACTACCAGAAAGTCGTTTTTTTAACTCAGTCCACTTTCCATAACAATCAAAATGCTGAGTGTTTCGTGTCTCTTCAAAATCAATGTCATGTGTCCCCAATCATTTGTTCCGGCCTTTGCTAAGGTAAATTCATCACTACTAAATATTTTGCAACAAAAACAGAACACTACCTAATTTCGTTGAATATACAAGTCACGTTCTATCCACTAATTCACCATTTGCTATTTTTCATTGGAAATATATTTTGCTAAATGATCTCCTAACACGGTCTTTCGGATAATGTTTAATGTTAGCTCATGCCCTTTCCATACTATATTTTCAATTTGAAAATTCTGTAAGTTTTCTGCCAATCAGCTGCTTTCAAGATCAGAATAGCTAGTCATCTCTACATCACTATTTCAACATTCTCTTTCAAACACTACGTCAATTGAGTTCCCATCATCCTGTTTAGTTGCACTTGTACCAGTATTTGATTCACTGATTGCAAGTTCAAGATTCATCAGTTTCAGCTCGAAGCCTCACAATGGTTACAATTCCACCATCATGCTTAAGCTCACTTGTGTCCATTAGTTCGATAGTGTGAAAAGAATTATTCTTGTCTTGCACATTTTGCAGAAAACTGCAGCGTTCTTTAAAAAATCAGCTAACCCCTTTTTATTCCCATATATAGGGGGTAGGCGAGGCCATTTTAGCCCTATCTAAATTTTGGCAACTGAGTGGGCAGTTCAATCTCCACTGGTACCCAAGCAGAACATAAATTTGAAAATAAAGATAAAATTACCGGCTTTTAAAAATTTAAGAATGAAAAATATTGATTGGTATTAGATGTCATATTGGTGTTATATTAAAATCTTTATTGTTCATTAAATATTAAACAATATGGAAAACCTCCTAGAGCTATACCCAAGCATTACTTTTGAGGTTCTATAAGGAAGATGTGTTATCTTAACCTGACTCATTTCCTGTCACAATTTTGTCCACATGTGTGACATCCTCTGATTAGGTTTGGAATTCTCCGTTAGCGTTTTCTTTTTGCCACAACAAATAAATAGTTATTTCTTATTTCAAATGAATATTATCTCTGTAATATAGTTTGTTTATTTCTATTACACTACAACACACAAACCTTTTCCTATTTTTTTTAAACCAATGCATATAATTCTTATCAATAAATAAATTGTGTGAATTTCTTCACTAGATTTTTCAAATGTGTTATCTTAAACTATGTCATTGCCGTTTTCTATGCTGGTTGGTGGTATTTCCTCTATTTTACGTTTAAATTCAGATCCCTACATATTCTAACAGAATAACCTAGCAAAATTAATAAATAAATTGTATGTGAATTAACGCAACAAACAGCGCACATCTTTGTTCATTAAGTTACAAATGTATATTTTATATTGCTCAAATATTAAATCACCAAATCCTAACAGTTGCACTTTAATTCCAGAGCTCTGAACTTGCTTAGGTAACTGAAATTTATTTATTTATCTTTTTATAGCATTAGTAATTTAAGTAATGAAAAGAGACAAGGTTTTTCGCATTCCTAACTAAACAATTAAGACATTAAACTTAACATGGGGGTGCTTAAGGGTCAAAGCTGTATAACTGAGAGGAGACCTCCACATAGCCTTTAAAGAAATGCGGAGAATCGACCAGGGCTTCGGACGTAATGTCCAATCCTCACCTTCTCGTGGTGCACCCTGTTAGGTATCTACTTTGATACTGAACGAACGAGGATGGGCTGGCAATTTGGAATTTAGCCGACAAAATTGTATTCTTATTGGTTAAACCAAAATAAAAAATGATGGTACAACATGGCAAAATTTCATGCCGGCTGGGGCGTCGCCCGGTTAAACAAGGCCCCCGTTGTTTTTGCCAGAGAACAAGGGCGAACAGCGAAAAGTCAGCTACTGGAACAAATCTGAAAACAAACCCCAACTCAACAACACCAGAGTTAAAGATCGGTACTATCAACATAAGAAGCCTGAATGGCAAAGAAATGGAGCTAGCTGAGGAATTAGATAAGTACCAGATCGAAATAATAGGGGTGACTGAAACAAAAAAGACAAAAACTGGTGAAATTTTTCTGAGCAATAAATACAAAATGTTATATTCAGGCAATGACAATCAAGGAAAAGGAGTAGCCATAGTATTCAACACAAAATACGAGGCTAATCTTCTTGAATGGCAGTCAGTCTCAAGTAGAGTAATGTGGGCAAATATGAGAATGGGGAACTGGACAATGAGACGTATTTGTGCTTATGGTCCCACAGAAGGTTCTACTAAGGTAGAAGTGGAGTAGTTTTTTGAGGCTTTAGAAAAAGCAACTGACACAATGAAAAAGGAAAAGTTGGTCCTTGTTGGGGATCTAAATAGCAGAGTAGGAAATGATTGTGAGACATACAAAAATATTTTGGGAAAATTTGAAGAAAAGAGCAAAGCTAATAATAATGGCAAATATCTGTTGGATTTCTGCTCAGGACATGGACTGGTTATTACTAACACCATGTTCCAACATAAAAATGTGCACAAATTCACATGGAGAGAAGAGGCTAGGAATAAGAAAAGTCTCATTGACTATGTTATTGTTGATAGTGATGTTTTCTCCCTGGTGCAGGACACCAGAGTGTACAGAGGATTTGAAATTGGAAGTGATCACTATTTAGTCTTGAGCAGGATAAAATTGAATTTCATATTGAAAAGAATAACATGTAAGAAAGTTTTAAAGCGAATAAAAGTTGAGCAGCTCTCAGATGTGAACTGTAGACTAAAATACAGAAATATTATTGAAAAGAAAATGAAAGAGTTTGAGAACAGGAATCAAGCCTTGGAGATTCAGTGGCAAACTCTGAAGGAAACATTGATTGATTCTGCCAGAGAGGCATGTGGTGAGGTTGTGTGCAAGGATAAAAAAAATCAGAACTCCCTGGTGGACACAGGAAGTTAAAGAGGCAGTGAAGGAAAAGAAGAAAGCATATCAAAAGTTCCTGGCATATAAGTCAGCTTTTACTCGTACAGAATACAGTGGCAAATGTAAGAAAGCTAAACAGCGTGTAAAACTAGCTAAACAAAAGTCATGGGAAGACTTTGGCAAGAACATAGAAACTAAATATCAAGAAGGTGGCAAAATATTCTGGAAGTTGTTGAAGAAGCTTAGGAATGGAGGAAAGAGTGCTGTAAAAGGAGTTAGAGATGATAAAGGTGACATGAAAACAGGAGAAAAAGATATCCTTGAAGTATGGAGTAATTACTTTGAAAAACTGCTAAATGAAACAAGCAGTGATGACAGCACAGTGATAAAAAACACTGACCAGGCATGCAGTCAGGAATACATATCCATACTTGAAGTAGAAAAAGCCATCAAAGGCTTGAAATGTGGAAAGGCAGCAGGAGTAGATGATATTCGACCAGAAATGCTGAAGTATGGTGGTATAAAAGTCTTACAGTGGCTGCACTGCATAGTTCAAAAAGCCTGGACAGAGGGACGAATTTCCGATGATTGGAATAGAGCTCTCATAGTACCCATATATAAAAAGGGAAATAAAACTGAACGTGAGAATTACAGAGGTATTTCCCTACTGAGTGTTCCTGCAAGATCTATGCAAGTATACTTGAGAAACGGTTGAGAAGGATTGTGGAAGAAAAGCTTGGCGAAGAACAAGCTGGATTCATGCCAAATAGAGGCTGTCAGGATCAGATCTTCACTTTACGACAAATAGTCGAGAAAGCATGGGAATACAACAAAGATCTGTATTTAAGTTTTGACGATTTGGAAAAGGCATATGACAAGATGCCAAGAGAGAAGCTATTCAATACGCTGCAGTTATATGGTGTCAATGGTGCATTATATCAAGCAATACTTAGTCTTTATTTGAGTTGTAAGTCAGCAGTTAGAATTGAAGGAAGTACAGGAAGATGGTTTAATATTAAATCTGGTGTGAGACAAGGATGTACATTATCCCCTCTGTTATTCATTATCTATATGGATCACATTATGAAGGAATGTGGTATTAAACCTGATATCAAAATTGGAGATGTTAATGTCAGCTCTTTGCTTTATGCGGATGATGTTATACTTCTAAATAAATCCGCTACAAGTCTGCAAGATTCTCTTACTAAATTGAATAGCTGTTGTAACAGATATGGTATGAAGGTCAGCAATAAAAAGACAAAGACAATGAAAATAGGCAGAATCATTGAAAATGTCAACTGTGTTGTGAATGGAGAACCTGTGGAACAAGTAAACATTTCAGCTACTTAGGCACGATTTTTACTGAAGATGGTAAATTAAATATAGAAATAGAAAACAGAATCAGCAAAGCTGGTATGGTGGGAAGTCAATTGAATAAATTCATATGGAATAAGAAAGAAATTAGTCGGAACACTAAATTAGCTGTATACAAGATAGTGTTCAAACCAGTTTTAACTTATGGATCTGAGAGCTGGGTCAGAAGTAAAACACTTGACCAAACACTAGAGACCGCAGATATGAGAGTCCTGAGAAAGATTAGAGGCGTGAACAGATGGCATCAATGGCAATATCATATTAAAAATGAGGATATTAGGAAAGAACTTGACATTGTCAGCATCCAGGAATGCGTTAGCAGAGCTATTATCAGGTGGTATGGTCACGTAAATAGAATGGGAGAGGAAAGATTAGCAAAACAAGTGTTCTCTGCCAGGTTTGGCAGGAAAACGACTCAGAGGAAGACCAGGATATAGGTGGATTGATACGGTACAAAGTGCGTTAGACGATAGAAATATAAGATCTGATAATGTTGGAGTCTTGACAAGTAACAGACTGATTTGGAGGAAAATTGTAGATAGGAAGTTAATAATGATGTAATTTTTTCATGTAGTACTCTCATATCCTGTACACCCCTTGAGGGAAAATGGCAGGAATTTGATGAATGATGATGATGATGTTCAATAACAGAAATCTCCGAGCAGTTCAGTTCAGTAGATACAGTGTACCACACCGTTTGTTTATTTGTCAGTCATCCAGGAAAGTGCAAGTTCAGCTGACAGAAAAGCAAGAAAGAGAACACAAAGTATGCAAATATTATTTCTAATTGTAATTTGCTATCTGCTTCTTACTTATCGGTCACTATGAAGAAGGGTTTTTTTTTTGTGTGTGAAACAGGTATGCAGTATTTTGTTTTAATTGTTAGTGCAGTAACATGCCAAATTAATAACATGCTGTTCTTTAAAAATATCCATATATTTATGTAGAAAAGATGCGTTTTTCTACAATAGAGTTCCAATAAAATGAAATAAGGATATTGTTTCCCTACTTTTGTAAAGGGGGGAAGAGAATTATTTTTTTAGTTACATGTGATGTCTGTGTTTCTAGGCGGTATGATTTTTTACACATGTATTGTTTCTTGCTTTTCGTTTTGAGAGTGGAGTTTAATATTTCCTTATACGCTGTTTGACTATCAGTTTTAGTAGTTGTATTGGTTGAGTCGGAATCAGTGGCACACTCAGGATTTAATCTTTGGGGGGGGGGGGGGTAGTATACCGGTAACTTTGAACAAGATCAAGATAACATAAGAATTCGTGACGTCATTGGCTGATAAGTTCAGTAACGTCATTGTGTGATTAGATAAGTGACGTCATGAGTATGGAATGCTTGGAATTCCCCTAGGAGACACATCTCTCTCTCTCTCTCTCTGTGACATCACTTTGTGTCTTTTGGTTTGCGTATGGAATTCTGGGTAATTGTTCGCGTATGGAATTGTGGGTGATGGTTAGAGATAGGATAAGGTAAGGCTCTAAATAGAAGGTATGCTTACTTGCCGCCATTTTGGATCTAGGGTCGCCCACAGTCATATTCATCCAAGCTCTTGATTTTTTCGACTTTATAACGAAATGGGAGCTTGTTCTGGCCCAAATTGTGTGTATGTATATATATTTATCTCTCTATCTATCTATATATATATGTATATACATACACACATGTAAACATAAATAAGTTATAAATTATCATTGACCTGCTTGCTTTTTAAAAGTTCATATTGAAATATAAGAAAAATCTTATGAACTTGCATACAGTACATATATTGGAAATACGTTACGTTGTGTCTTTTGGTTCGAGGATGGAATTCTGGGTAATTGTTGGTGTATGGAATTCTGGGTGATGGTTAGAGTATGGAATCCTTGGAATTTCCCTGGGTGACACATCCGTCAATGACGTCACGTTGTGTCTTTGGTTCGAGTGTGGAATTGTGGGTAAAGGTTCGAGTAAGGAATTCTGGGTGATGGTTAGAGCATGGAATTCTGACAAGATTGAGATGTAGATAAAATAAGAATTAGAAAAGAGACGTCATATTGTGTCTTTGGTTCGAGTGTGGAATTGTGGGTAATGGTCAGAGCGTGGAACTCTAGGGTGTGGCTATATTTGTCAGTGACATGAGATGAGCTATTTTTGTTCACATGTGGAATTATGGGTAATGATTAGAGATTGGAATTCTGGGAGGATATTTGGTCAAGTGATGGGGTCTTTGGCAAGATTGTGGAATTATGGGAAAATATTTGTCAACAGGTACCAGTAGACAATTTCCAAAATAATTAACTACTGGATATCAGTGGTGTCCCCCCACCCCAAAACACACACACACACACACACTTTTTCTTTCATGTTCACATTTTCTAAATACCATAATTAATTACTGGATATGAGTGGTATCCCCCTCACCCCCCCCATCAAACACATGTACACATTTTTGTTCTTTCATGTTCACATTTCCTAAAATAATTAATTACAGGAATCTCAGTTTTACTGCTTCTATGTCATGTTTAAGATCTTAAAAACTTTTAATTAAATACTTTTCTAATTAAATGTTAACTTTATTACAAATTCTAAGCAGAACAAATATTCTTAAATATGGAGAACGTGTCAATGTCACCTAAATTTGCTCATTTAAGTTTACAAATACACATTTATTTGACAGAAATATTATTTACAAGTATATTCACAATGAAAAATTCGAACATGTAATTACCTAGAAATATTTCACAAGATTTGTCTCGCTTGCTATTTTTCTGAAGAAAGAAAAATTCAAAGGGTTTTGGGTTCACTCATTTTTTTACGTTACAAGATACACAAAACTGTACAGTACATCACAACACACAAAAGACCATCGATAATTTTCCCCATAATACTCGAACATGGTAATTCAGTTTCCAAAATTAGTAAATGATTATCAATGTCGTATACATTTTTGGTGAAAATCTCTCAGCGTCTTCACAACTAATAGAGAAAACTTTACTTCAACCATCTCCTATATCCAGGACCAACGCATAGTATTTTTCTTGTGTGTGTGTGCAATTAATGTTCGTCGCCTTTTCGAAAAAGTTTTTTTTGAATAAAGTGTGAATAAAACGAATAGCAAATGAAAAAGAAATGAAAACCTCTTTGCAATATAATGTTACCTACGGATTAGTCCTGCTTATATAAATTGTTTCAAGTTATATAAATTTTCAAAATAATATAAAATAGTAATATAAAGTTAAGAGATTTATTAAAATATTCTTTACATTAATTTTGCTAAAAGGGACTCGTCTGGCTTTCATTTTAGCGAAATCCTGTCGCAGTACATCAATGTTGATAGACTGAGCAATATTATTTTCTATTGAAATTAGTGCCAAACCATTTAATTTTTCTTGACTCATGTTGATCGCAGGTAGTTCTTTATTAATTGTAATTTAGAAAATGTTCTCTCTCTTTTAGCAACTGAAACGGGCAAAGTCAATAGTATTGGTGGAGGTGGGCGGTAGTTGGCGTTGATTCGTAGTAGAGGTTCGGTGTAGTGGTTGACAGTTGTAGATGTCCCCCCGCGATGAGTCTTCGGACTCCTTGGAGGTGTCACGAATAATAATAATAATAATAATAATAATATTATTATTATTATTATTATTATTATTATTATTATTATTATTATTATTATTATTATTATTATTATTATTATTATTCTCAATGCAATCAGTGCATTTGCAAAGAGTTCTTCAAGGTTGTTGTTATAAATCCACTTAAAAACCATTTCTGGTGTACCATTTTCTTCAATTTTTCTAGATAATAATTTCAGCGCTATTTGCAGTTCTTCTGCTTCATTGTCCTTGTTTTCTTTGTCACTTGATGCTTTTTCTAATTAACTACATTTTTCTTCCAATTGTTGGTCTTCCATGTTATCATATTCTGTAATGTTGTACAAAACTTCAAAGGGCTCCAAAACGCTACTAAATGAATCAAAACGCTCCTTCGTTGAAGTAATTGCTATTGTGAACAAAATGTCGAAAAATTTGATTTTTTAATTTCCTTTTTGCATCAACTGGCTCCGGGGTATCCGGTTCCTCGTCAAAGAATTTCTTTCTCTTTCGAATCTGATTATCTAACACAGGACTAAAATCGTCTGTTAAATCCGCATCTATTGCGATGCATTTTACTTGAGAAATATAAATCTCGAAGGAATCTTCAGAGTTATGGGAAATGAGAAATTCAGTTGTCCTTTTCAATGCAGTTGCTGCTGATTTAACATTCATGCTTTGTGATTGTCACAACTTGCTTATGCAGTTGATTTCTGTAAGTACATCGTGCCAGATCATTAATCCACAAATGAATTCAAAACTATCTAATTTTTATGCGACTGATTCCGCCGTTATACGTGTAAGTGAATCTTTTTCCAATTGAACGACTTTTTTTTAACGCAGAATAAATACCTTTCAATTCGGTCTTCAAAGCACTAACGGCATTAACATGGCTTTCCCAGCTAGTATCGCTAGATTTCACTGTCAATTTACAACACATGGACTGAAAAATATGCCAACGCTTTGTCGATCCCAAGGAAAACTTGTAAATTATTTGAATGGTTGAAAAAAAAATAACAATTTCAATTGCTTCATTTACTCCATCAACAACGACTAAATTTAAGGAATGGTAGACATGGAATGAAAAAGGCTCTTGGATTGATATTTTCAATTTGAGACTGCACACCGTTTCTTTTACCTCGCATGTTGGCTCCATTGTCGTAGCCTTGACTTGCTTCATAAAAAAAAATCAGCTAACGCCTTTTTATTCCTGTATACGGGAGTAGGCGAGGCCATTTAGCCCTATCTAACTTTTGGAGACTGAGTGGGCAGTTCTATCTCCACTGGTACCCAATCAGAGACAGATGGCCCAAAGCTATCACTAATTAAGCGGTACGCAATGAAGAGAGACGGCTAAAATGTGCCGCCATCTCGTGGTCCCTAACCCTAACACAATATATTTAATGTCTGAAAATAATGTGGGTTCTACGGTCGATTTTCTTGAGTTTACAGGACGAAAAATCCGAGTTTCCGGGAGAAAAAACCTGTTTGCCCGTGCCAGAGATCGACTAACTCGGGAACCGGTCGAAAAAAGGCTTAGAAAAATTTCCTCTAGTCGCCGACTAGACTCGAAACGAAGCTTCCTTCGTGCGGCCAAGCGCAGTGGTGTGCAAACGCCACATCCACTGAGCTACACAAATCACTTTGTTTCAAAGAATTTAAAATTTCTTTGGTCATCTTTACTCCAGTTGTTTCTACAACGTTAATAAATTTTAAAAAACTTTCTTTAATTTCGACGTTGACATTGTGACCCTCAGCTTTTTTTTCGATGTGGACGTAACGCACAACAATGGACATTTGTTCTTTATAACTTTGATCAAGTGTACAATCCACAATAATTGAGAAATACATTGCATTTTTGACCATGTCCAAAATCTTATCCTTTGTTGCTTTGGCGATCAATAAAATAATTTCCTTCTGGATATCTTTTCCTAAGTAATGAGTCTTGCGTGGATTTTCCATTGTCTATTTTACATGTTTTTCTAAGAATGGATCAAATTTTGAGAACAACTCAACCAACTTTAAAAATTTACCATTATTTTCGGTGAATAATTTATCTGAAGACCCTCTAAATGCCATATTTTCTGAGGCCATCGTTAAAATAATTGAAATTATTCTCTTCAGCACTTCATCCCAATGTTTTACTTTACTCAAACAGGATTTGTTCGTCAAAGAATCAACGGTTTCACCACCAGAAAGTCGTTTTTTTTTTTTAATTCAGTCCACTTTCCATAACAATCAAAATGCTGAGTGTTTCGTTCATGTCTCTTCAAAATCAACATCATGTGTCACCAATCATTTGTGCCGGCCTTTGCTAAGGTAAATTCATTACTACTAAATATTTTGCAACAAAAACAGAACACTCTATCTAATTTGGTTGAATATACAAGCCATGTTCTATCCACTCATTCACCGTTTGCTGTTTTTCGTTGGAAATATATTTTGCTAAATGATCGCCCAACACGGTCTTTCGGATAATGTTTAATGTTAGTTCGTGCTGGCCCTTTCAGTACTATCTTTTCAATTTGAAAATTCTGTAAGTTTTCTGGATATCCGCTATGTTTTCAAGATCAGAATAGCTAGATCAGAACATCTCCACAGCACTCGTTCTACATCACGTTTTGAACATTCTCTTTCAAACACTACGTCGATTGAGTTCCCATCATCCTGTTTAGTTGCACTTGTACCAGTATCTGATTCAATCTTAACGCAAGTTTCATCAGTTTCAGCTCCAGGCCTTACAATGGTTACAATTCTACCATCATGCTTAAGCTCACTTGTGTCCATTGGTTCGATAGTGTGAACAGAATTATCCTTGTCTTGCCCATCTTGCAGAAAACTATGCAGCGTTCTTTGATTCCTTAATTGCTCTGTCAGCCTCTTTTCTCGATTTTGTTTATTCTGCCAACCAGACAATTTCTCTTTCGATCCATATTTCGGACGAAGTGGATTTCCTGGGTGTTTTGGAAAATTTAAAAATGGGTACAAAAATTAGAGAATGATAAAGTTATGAAAAATGCAAAAAATATTTTTATTAAAATAACATAAATTTGAAAATAAAGATAAAATTACTGACTTTTAAAAATTTAATAACGAAAAATATTTATTGGTATCAGATGTTATATTGGTGTTTTATTAAAATCTTCATTGTTTATTAAATATTAAAGAATGTGAAAACCTCCCAGAGCTTTTACCCAAGCACTATTTTTGAGGTTCTATAAGGAAGATAAGTCCCTTGAAATATTGCTTTGGCAAAGTTCTGGGAGGTTCTCACAAATATTTATCCTGTATTTTATATTAATTCGTAATTTTTAAAATTTTTAAATTCTTCTAATGAAAACATCAACCCTAAGGACCTTTAACTCATATTTGAAAATTTCAAAAATCCCAGGAACTCCACTTCACCCCATATTTCTACAAATCTTTTTTAATCTAGTTACATAAGTACATTTTTTCTAAAGCAAGTGAAATATCCTACCTTTATGTATTTTATACAAAACAATCCCTCTCTCAGGGGACCCTGTAACCCCTAGAGAGCGCGTCCCCTGGGTGGCAGATAGGGGAGCCCACCATGTGTGTGTGTGTACATGCGCGTGCGTGTGTATGTATATATATATGGTGGGGTGGTCCGAATATACTGAATAAGGACTCGTGGACCAACAGGGCCATAAGGTGCATTCATCTTGATTGTAAGGGAAGCGGCGCTCCCATGGACCCCTAGCTGGATCTATCCTCTCCTTCTTCTACTTTGAGGAAGACCCACTTACTTTAATCTTTCCTATAAGGCCTTATCAGCCAACTCTTCTTACTTTATGATCCTTGTACTATTAGAGTACTCGAGGGCCATGGGGTCTTTTCATTTCTGGCCTTAGAACTATGTCCTCTCTATAAACCTTACTATATTTCTTCTATAATCTACCCTTTCCCCTTCAATATACCCTATTCCTCCTATGGGTTTAAATTCGGAAGAAGGCGAGTTCAGAAGCCTTAAGGTAGCAGCCCTACCACCGAACTATTCCATCGTCAGGCTAGTCCCCTGACATGGAGAACATAACCATACTTGTAAGCTGACAGAAAAAGATAATCGGATTGAATCTATGGGAAACGACCCTGGAATGGAAAAGGGAAAACGAAAATGGAAACGACAAAATATAATACACATAGCAAACTGGAATGTAAGAGGAATAGCATATAAAGAAATAGAATTAGACCAGTTATTAAATGAAAGAAATTTTAAAATAGCAGTAATCACTGAAACAAAAAAGAAATTAAAAGGAACTATGAAAACTGAAAATTTTAATGTGATATACAGTGGAGTTGACAGAGACCAAAGAGTACAAGCAGGAGTCATGATTTGGATTCATAACTCCCTTTCAAAACAGATAAAACATTATAAATTATGGAATGAAAGAATAATAGAAGCTAGAATAAAAATAGATAGAGGCTATTTAACAGTAATTGGTTTATATGCCCCAGAAGAAGGAAGAGAACAGGATAATATTGATTTTTATAATCAGCTACAAAACATATATAATAAAATAAATAAAAATGATGACATAATTTTAGCAGGAGACTTAAATGCAAGAATTGGAAACACGAAAATTAATAATAATATAGGAATACATGGAGAACACACTCTAAACAGAAATGGTAAAAAATTGATTGACTTTGTAGTTTATAATAACCTAAAAATAATGAATTCCTTCTATAAACATAAAGACATAAATAAATATACTTGGGCAGCAAGAGGATGGAAATCAATATTAGATTACTTCATATTAAATGAAAAGACATCAAAATTTTCACTAGATGTTAGAGTTCACAGAGGATATGAAATAAGCAGTGACCACTTCCTTGTTAAAATAAAATTAAGATTACCACCTAAATGGCTACAAGTAACAAGAACAGAAAGAAAAATTGAAACATTTATTTATAAAACTAGACTATTGAATGACACAAATGTACAATGGCTATATGAACAAAGAATTAACCAGTATCTAGATAAAATAAAACAAAACAAAATGAAGAAATAGAAATAGAATGGCTTAATATAAAAACGATAATAAATGCAGCAGCAAATGAAAGCTTAGGAAAGCCCAAAAAATTCAATAAAAGAAAAAAACTGAAGATCTGGGATGATACAATCAAAGAAATAATCAAAAAGAAAAAAGAACCCTATCACAAATGGTTAAGCAGTAAAAGATTAGAAGATGAAATAGAATATAAAAGAATAAGAGCCATAGCTAAAAGAGAAGTCAGAAAAAGACATAGAGAATCATGGAATAAATTTGTTTCTAATTTAGAACATGATTTATATAAAATAAGACCCAATGTATATAAGATTTTGAAACACCTAAATGCAGATACCAAAGAAAATATAAAATTAAACTCTGAATTGAAATTAGAAGAATTTCTAAATTACTACACAGAACTGTGGACAGACAAATATTTTAAAAAAGACAACTGGCAAACAATTAACGAAAATGAAAAGGAAATAACTGAAGAAGAATTAGAAATCAGCCTGAAAGAAACAAGAAACGGAAAATCACCCGGAGAAGATAAGCTAGGTTCTGAACTATATAAATACGCAGGAACAAGATTCAAAGGAAGACTCTTATTATTTTTAAATAAAATTTACTCAACTGGTATCCCCCCAATAGAATGGAAAAAAGCAATTGTGATTCCTATCTTTAAGAAAGGTAATAGAGATGACCCTAAAAACTATAGAGGTATCAGTATACTAAATTCATGTTACAAAATATACAGCAGAATCTTAAATAACAAACTAATGAAATATTCCGAAAACTGTATTCTAGAAGTACAAAATGGATTTAGAAAAGGACGATCATGTATAGACCCAGCCTTCTGCCTAAAATTAATAATAGAGAAAAGAAGAGAATATAATTTAGAAACACATATTGCATTTATTGACTTTGAAAAAGCATTTCACAAAGTTAAAAGAAACATATTATTTAACATATTAAAAGAAAGACAAATACCAAATAATATCCTAAAAGCTGTCACAAGTATATATGAAAATAATCAAATACAACTAAGATTAAATCATGAGCTATCATATACAAGAGAGATAAACCAAGGGGTCCGACAGGGATGTCCCCTCTCAGCAACTCTTTTTAATATCTACTTAAATGAAATAATAATAAAATGGAGTAAAAATTTACATCAAGGAATTAAACTTTCACCTACAGTTAACTTTAACACTCCCCTCTTTGCAGACGACCAAATAATAATTACAAATTCTGAAGATAACTTACAGAAAGCTATTTTAAATCTAAATGAGATATCCAAAGATTATGGTATGATAATATCAACGGAAAAATCAAAAACTATGGCCAAAGGACAAGATCGAGCAAGAACTAAAATAGTATTAGATAACATGATCTTAGAACAGGTGAATTCATTTAACTACCTAGGATGTATGATCACTTATGAAAATGAAAAAGATATAAACATAAAAATTGCAAAATATTTAAAAATAACAGGAGTAATCAACTCTATATTTAAACCAAACCTAGTTCAAAAACAAACCAGGCTAAAAGTATACAATACATTAGCCCTACCGGTCTTAATGTATGGAAGCGAAATCTGGACAATAAAACAAAAAGACAAACAAAGATTAACAGCAGAAATGAAGTTTATGAGAAAAACTGCAAAGTATACCCTATTTGATCACAAAAGAAACGAAGATATTATGAAAGAACTAAACCAAGAACCAGTAATTGAAAAAATTAAAAAATATAAACATAGATGGATGGAACACGTTCAAAGAATGAAAACAGAAAGATTACCAAAACAAGCCTTAAAGTACAAGCCATTAGGAAAAAAGAAAACCAGGACGTCCTCTTAAACGATGACTTCTGAAGCCGAAACAGGCCATACTAGGCCTAAATCCTTGATACGTATGATGATGATGATGATACAAAACAATGTTTCTTTTATGCCAACAATTGTTCAATATAATTTGATGAAAATGTTACAGAATACTAGTTTACTTAGTGCTCTCAAGAAGATTCAACGAAAATAGATAAGGGAATTTTACAGGAATGTTTCACATTGGACTCGAGAGTTCGCCGATTATTTTATGTCGCTGACGCCGCCCTAACAGCCCGATAATATAACAGGCTCGAATGTGGAGAAGAATGAGTTATCAGTAGTAAGCCGACTTTTAGGGCAGGACCACATGCATCCGATCCGATTAAAATTAGGATACGGCCCTTACACAGAACTCAACAATTAATCATAAGTTGATTTATGATACGTCAATAAATAAAAACAACTATTTTAGGTATATTTTGGAAATTTTAGTCAAAAATTACAGTGATATAATCGGTTCCAGGCTACAATTTCAGAATTTATTTGTTCGTTTCCGGGAAGATCTGAAGGGTCCCGAACGGAAGACGACGTACATTCATAATTATATGTACTATTCTGTACCATTCATTGTTCGTTTAAACTCTTATCTCATATTTTTTGACATCTTTTAGGCGCCTTTTCTTCTGTGGCGCCTGTGTATATTGCACACTTCGCACACGCCACCAGTCGAGCCTGCCTGTATCATTAATCATTAGTTCACCATTTTGGCATTTGAGAATATAACAGTCTTCGATGTTCAATTCGTAGTCTACTCTTCTTTGCAAGTAGTCGAGGATATCAGAACACTTCCAGCGTAACTTTTCCCAAGTGCTCAGTTTCTATCCTTTTAGAGCTATGTGGAGAGTTTTGTCTCATGCTATTTTCCTGAAGAAAGAAAATTTCAAAGACTTTTGTATCTCATCCATTATTTTACTTTACCGGACACAAAACATCACAACACAATACGATAGCTGCACTGTATGAACGAATTGCAATAACTGAAAAGGCACTCGACTCAATTGTTACTCCTTATAGTACTGTTTACCCTGACCGTTTCTTCAAAAATGTACCATTCATGCAGATGACTCATGGACATGTTTTTGCATGCTGGTGGATATGACGTTGATGTGGTTTTATCTTACTTTGTGATATCATAGGGCAAAGTTTATCTCTGTGCCTCGAACCAAAAGACACAGAGAGATGGGATCCTTATCTTGTCTGTAACCATCACCCACAATTCCATACGCGAAGAATTACCCAGAATTCCATACACGAACCAAACGAATGGCGTCACTTATCTCTAATTATCACCCACAATTCCATATGCGAACAATTACCAAGAATTCCACACGTGAACCAAAAGACACAACATGACATCACAGAGAGATGTGTACCCACCCCAGAAAATTCCAAGCATTCCATATTCATGAAGTCACTTATCTAATCACACAATGACGTCACATCTTATCAGCCAATGACATTATGAATCCTTATCTTATCTTGATCTTGTTCAAAGTGACCAGTATACTACTGAGCCCAACACTCAAGATTTAATCTTGCGGGGGGGGGGGAGCCGAGCACACTACTCATCACATACGACCTATGACTGAGCATCTGCAAACATCACCAATACATGATACTCGTGATCTCTGGCAAATTAAGTAGCGCTTGATCTGCTCGCGCTATAGGGTATTCCCACCTTATGTGATCACTGATTCATAAGTAGTACAGAAATAAAAGACACGACACAACATAAATTAAAAAATGAATTTTTAGTAGGAAAAGATTTTTTGAAAATTTTCTATTTTTTTCCTTTTCTTTGGGGGAGCATTCCTGATTTCCTGCATTCCCTTTCATGCAGGGAATCAATTCCCTGCATGAAAGGGATTTTGTTGCTTAGCGATCGTGGTTTTATTTTTTTAAAGTATTGTAGTTTTGAAAGTAGATTTGAAAATTTCGTTTTCCTCTAAACGCCTGACAGTTTCTGTCGTTGTGCCAGGTGATTTATTTTAGTGTATTGTTTGTGCAGATTAACAGTTTCCTTTCTCGAAAAGTATCTTCTATTGGCCCTCCCGTCTGAAGAAGATGTAGAAAAATGCCTATTTGATGATTTTGTGTTTCCTGTAGTGCATTTTTCTTTCTTCCTGTGGGTAATTTGAATTTGATTCTTTATTTCTCACTGTGTCTTCTTCAAGTGTCATCCCCTAGAAGGAGGTTGGCAACCATGTCATGGAACCTTTTTCTTTCTTTTGCTGCTCTGGAACATTTATGGTAATTCAAACCAGTCCAGTCATGAATCAGTATATCAGATTCAGATTTCTGTTCACCCAGTCATGAATTCTGATAGAAATTAGAATTCAGGACTGGGTAGACAGAAATATGATACTTTATAAAGGGCGACATCGTTTTATGAAAAGCAGGGTCTTGTTTTAGTAACTTATTTTCTATAATAAAGTAACGGTAGACTTGGATAAAGGAAATCCTTACTCCATGGTACTGCTGGAATTTGCAAAGCATTTGATTGGATTCCACACACATAAATTGGAGCAAATGGGTAAGGACCCGGATCCGAAACTGGTGATTTGAATTAGAGGGTGGATGATGGACAGATATTAATGAGTGGTTTATGGAAGAGCTGAGTTCAGGAGAATGTAGGTGAGTAGTGGTGCACTGCAGAGCTCAGTACTTGGGCATCTGTTCTTTAATTTGTACATTAATGATATTGGAAATCATTTGAAAAGAAATATCCACTTGTTTGCTGATGATGCAAAATAGTCAATTCAAATGATGTAGATATCTTGCAGGATGACTTAAATAGGCTGGAGGTATGGGCTAAGGTGAATGGCTGTCAGTTCAGCATGGCTAAGTGTAAGGTGATGCACTTCAGGAGGATGAGATCACGTGATGCTTACTATATTAATGGAACTGAACTGCAAGAAAAGTTTGTGTAATGTTTCCTATGAGGAAATATTGAAGATCTGTGGGCACCAAAAACTAATAGAGGCATATAAATTATTAAAAGCGTTTTATAGGATTGATAGTGATGACTTTTTTCTGAAAAGTGCAGGAGGGGAGAGAATGAAGGATCTTCCCTGGAGATTGTGTAAGAGTGTGGTTTTGTTTATTTATTTATTCGTATGTTTGAAATAAGCTCATCCGTCCCTTAGGACTGGTTGATCCCTCCTAATGAGGGATTAATTAGGTATTTATGACTATAAATCAGTGTATGTGTGTGTATGTGTGTACAGGCCAGTTGCCTGTTCTGATGGACGAAAAACCCGAGTTTCCGGTTGGAAAACCTTCTACCTCCGTATGAGACCAGCTATCTCACCTTTAGTCGAAAGAGACCGGATAAAGGTCTCTTTATCCGGTCTCTTTCGACTTTCAGACCAAAGGGCTTCGTCTATACAGACTGAGCTACGGAGGCTCTTAGAGTGTGGTTAACAAAGTTGTTAAGACTAGATTTTTTTGCTTGGAGGGTGGTGATTGTTGGAATGCGTTGCCAGAGGTGGTTGTGAATGCTTTGTCTGTTAATGAATTTAAGGAGAAGCATGATAGGTATTGTGTGAATAATGGTTAGTGTGTCAATGTAAGGTCTCTTGAGATCAGTCTTCTGACTCCATGGAGACACCGTTATAATAATAATAATAGTAATAATAATAAAAATCTGTTAAAATAGCGATATGAACTTACATTGCCACCATAACCAAGTTTATTCTATTTTTACATTAATGCTGATGACACGTAAAAACTCTCAACATGTAATCTGCTTATTTCAAGCCAGACAAGTCTTTAAAAATATTATAAAATGTTACCAAATAAAATAGAGCATCTATCAGCTAACGCATTTTATGCCCTTATAGGAAGGAAATAGGCGAGGCTATTTTAGCCCTATAACTTTAGGAGACTGAGTGGGCAGTTTAATCTCCACCGATAGCCAATCAGAGATAGTTGGCCTTAGATTATAAGCGACATCCGATTAAGAGACGACTGACAAGTGTCGTCATCTCGTAGTCCCTAACACGGTATGTTATTGTCTGTAACAGTGTGGGTTGTTTATTTAATCTACTCTACAACTGCGCGAGAATGGTATACTTAGTACAGTATACTTTATGGTATGACTACAATCAAAATGTTTTGTACGTAATGCGAAAATTTTCCATGTCGATATTTTCCAAATGTATATATAAGTTCACTATTGAATTATAAACATAAGAAATCATTCATCTTTCTCAATAACATGTCTATGTCTGAAGAGGGAGGTGGGGAGTTGTAGTTGACACTGAACTATGTACTTTCTTTTTTTCTAATGTTCCGCTTCTAAATGAAGAGTGTTACTTAATATCAATTATCATTCAACAGGTCTAGTACAAGGGGAGAACGAAGTGGATAATCTCCCCTGGACGATACGAACAGGAGTTGATGATGATGAAGAGGAAGTCCATGGCACGCATTTATGACATGTGATTAAATATATAATAAACAAACACAGTTTATTTCAGAATATAAAATTCATTTGACCCCTTGAACAACGCGAGGGTTAGAGGCGCCGATCCCGCGGTGAAAATCCACGTATAACTTTTGACTCCCCAAAAAACGTAACTACTAATAGTCCACTGTTGAACGGAAGCCTTGCCGATAACATAAACAGTCGATTAACACATACTTTGTATATTATATTATATCTATTATATGCTGTATTCCTACAATGAAGTAAGCTAGAGAAAAGAAAATCTTATTAAGAAAATCATAAGGAAGAGAAAATTCACAGTACTGTACTGTATTTATCAATAATACTATAAGTTTACATCGTCTGTTTAGAAGATGAATCGTCTGTCAGTACTTACATTAATATTGTGTTATATGATATAATATATATTGTGGATGTTATACATATTACTAATAGTAGACATCAAAAATGAAAAAAAAAATAAATAACGTGAAAAAGAAATTCATATTTATTTACAGGTATAACAATTCATGCATTGATAACGAAGAAGCAGCAGCATGATTGCTTCGTGGTAGCCTAGCCTATACGCAAATGAATGAATCGTTATAAAATTTTTATTTTATCTTAACTAATTAAATAAATGAAATTTAATTTAAGTAAGTGTACGTAAGTTTTGATAAATTTTAACTTTTTATAATAGATTTGTGTATATTTTATGGTAGTAAATGATAAATTTGACTAGTATCTACATATATTTTATGAATTCATGACATACTTAACTCTTTGCTAATTTTTTCTATATCTCTAGGCTACGCGGTTCGTCTGCGAGTTTTTCCAACTGTCGCAAATCTCCAAATATCCGCATATAAGTAGATCCGCGTAGTTCAAACCCGCTTTCTTCAAGGGTCAACTGTAGTTGGAATATTACAAATTGAGACCAAGTGAAAAAAAAAAAAAAAAAAATAAGGAAAACAGCAAAAGCATGTCTCGTTAGCCGGTTAGTTTGTAAACACAAAAAATGACAATGTGGTAGCCATTCTTAAGGACACATCTCCAACTAAGATAATACAACTTCACTATACTGGAGTGCTTTTAGCACACAGTCGCAAATATGCATTGTTTTTATATCGCTTAGTGTTTTTGTTTTACTGTTATTCTTTCGTTAGAAAAGTAAAGGACTTTTCAGCTGCAATTATTAGTTATGTCCGAAATAAATTTTAATTACCGCTAAAAAAAAAAAAAAAAAACTATGAGGGATACAAAATGATATAAAATAAGAAAATAAAGTTACTAGTTGAAAAATGAATGGTGACTTAATGTATACAAGTATCTGCCATAGATTTATATCCCTGTACGCTTAATTAAAAATAAGATTTTTTATTTTAATGGAAAGGAGAGAAACCAAAATTTTCTTTTGTCCGATATCATATATATGTTGTATCAATCTTCTAAGCTAAATTCTTGTTCGTAGCTAGCAATGTCTTTGACTGAGATTTTCATCTTGGCTCAGTGCCATATCAGTTTCCACTTTCTTTCTCCAAGCGAGACGAAGTGCTTTATTTAGAATCGGTTATCTTTAACATACGATACGATATCAGGTGTCAGACGATGAGAACAAACATCGTTACTTGAGGATATGCGATGAATTGTATTATGCGCTTCGATTTATGGAAGCATAATAGAAAAAAGATGTGTCAAGTAAGTGAACATTTAGGCAAAAAATTAAGCAAAAATATCAAGCGACTATATTCTACAACTTGTGGCAGTTGTTAATAAATGGCAGGTGTTGAATAAAATGCTTCGTAGACCTTTAAAAATCATTAAAAGAATGGAAAGTGCATATGGGGATGCCATTACAACCACAGAAACTTAAGCTGTAAAGATGAATTAGTGTTATGATCTTCGTCGTCCGAAAAATAAAGACAGACTCAGGGCCGCTTTTAAGAATGTTGTGGTCCTAAGATCTAATGTTTAAGAGCCTTTCTACTGGGTAAATTTTAGGTTATCTACTGATACAGAGTCCCCTTATAATTGTGAGGCACTAAGCTGTAGCTTATCTAGCTTATGCATACATCTGGTTTGGGGTAGACTAAAGTTTACTGACAGACTATGAATATTTCATGTCGAAATTGCCAGAAGATATACACACTAAATGCAACTGTATTACGAAGTTATTTATTCCGTGAATATAAAACAATCTACTGAATATCGACTGTTTACTACACTGGTATACAAAAGTAAGGACAAACTGCATTTTATCTGTACATGGAAAAATTTTCAAGATTACAGTGAAATGTGGACACGTTTATTGCAGCATATTAATAAATTATATTACACAAAAAATGTCTTATAAATTTTACAAATTAAATTGTAATATGTTTTTTGCAAAAGTTACAAATTTCCTAAGGAAGTAGTTAAGGAATTAATGTACAGTCCTTACCAGTAGCGCACTCAGGATTTAATCTTGGGGGGGGGGGGGCGAGTTGAGAAGAAGATTTGAGAATACACACTACACATCGCATACGACCTGTGACTGAGCATCTGCAATGATCGCTAATTCATAAGTAGTATAGAAATAGAAGACACAACACAACATAAATTTAAAAAAAAAAAGAATTTTAATTTGGAAAAGATTTTTGAAAACTTTTCCAGTGTTTTTCCTTTTTCTTTGGGGGGAGCCAGGGACCCCCTCTGGATGCGCCACTGGTCCTTACAGAAACCTCTGTGGAGAGACATTTCAGTACGGAATATGTCCACCCGAACTGCAAATCAGCTCTCACAACGTCGTATACCATCTTTAGCGCCAAGTGATATAGGAGTTGGAGAGGCAAACTGGGCCACTCCCCACCCCTTCAGAGCAAGGATAAGGCCTTCTTTGTCTGGAGGAGAATTTCGATCAGCAATACGTCTTCCTATTGCGATCCAAACACAATAGGAAGACGGTTTGAAATCCGGGGAGCTTGCTAGCTACCCGATTCGATTAATATCTTTGGCCTCCAGAAGTATCTTCACTGCTCATGTACGATGTGGTGTAGCATTGTCATCCATAAACATGAATTCTTCGCCTACAGCACCACGGAACAATCGAACATGACGTTGAAGAACTGCGTTGCAATATCGTTCACCAGTCAGAGTCCCCTTTTACAGCACTTATAGCTCAGTACATCGATTAAGCATAATGCCTCCCGACACCATGACCCCCAGCACGGCCGTATCTGGAGTCAAAACTCATCATTGCAGTTATAATCTTCAGAAATAGTGTTCGTCCTTAAGTTTTGGACGCCAGTGTATTCTACAAGAGATCAAAAGCTGTTTCAAACAAAGACCTTCAAAGTATGTGAACTATACTTGCTTCCCACAAACAATGTCGGATCGGGTCAATCATTGGAAGACTCCAATCAAAAGTTTTTTGCATACTGGTAGTTAATCACTCATAATGAATTTACTATTTTAAAAAGTAAAATAGTAAAATGATAATTTGATTTCCTTTAACGGGACTATAGGTGTGAATTATTATGTCATGACATTGACGCATTCAGTGTACCGATAAGTGATAAAGACGCTCCCCATTTTTTTTGCTCCCCATTTCTCCGAAGTCAATGTCCGCATGTTGAGTAAATTGCGAAATAGAATAATATAGTTCTGGTAATGGATTAATTTAAAGCTGGATGGAGATTTCAAAGTAAAATAAACAAGAAATATGGAAGTTTTTAAAGGTTTGTTTGGAATTACCCATATTATGTTTCTTAGTCGTGAATTTCTCTAGCCAGTTTGGTGTTAGCGGCTTCTAACCAAAAGTGATAATAAATTGGTATTTTTTTTTATTGATTTCAGTTTACACTCTTTCTATAATGATTTCCAAAATAGTGTCAATATTGTATACAAAGTAACATAAACTTGACTATAATGCAACTGTTATTAGATGGCGTGAAGTGCACTATTAATTGCCCAGATATCTGATATGCCTGTCCATATAAAAGGAAAAAATAAAAAATCTAAATTTCATGTTTTCTAATTTCATTTCCATCCCCTTTAATTGTAGTAGTCCAAGGACTCATCGAAAGAAGGTGCTGACAACTTTCCATCTCTACCACTTAATCCACTAACTACACAGAACCCCACAACCGTCATCATCTAACACACATCGCCAGCATTTGAAATTGACATTGTTGTTTTGGTGAATGAGGAATTCCAAACAGTTCAAAACAGCTGTGAGATAAGAGAGAAATATTTAAAATAAAAACACTAATATATCACATTTGTACCATGGGTGGGTTAAGTATTTTTTTTCTATTTTTATCAATTTTATTTATTTATTTACTTTTGCATTTTTTTAAAAAATTATTTTCTATAGTCCAGAAATCCTGCTCTAGAGACCAAACATGGAATTTTTTTCAAATCACCTCAGTCCTCCAATAAGCGGGTTGATTTGAAAATAGCGGTATGCATTCCACTTTATTAATATCTTAACATTGATCCTCTAGATCTCTGGCATTACCCAAAGATACTTGCAACAATGGCAAAGAGTTTGTCCTTTATCAACTCAATGACAATGCTGAATTTATCAACTGAATGACAAATAACCTATTAAATCTTAATAGTATCGTAAGTAACGTTTTTGCTTAGAAGTTCAATAACAGAACATTTAATTATAAAATATCAATTGGATCCCTAATTTCTTTTAATTAATTGTTTTGAAGTCGATTTGGCTTCTGTCGATTTTAATTTAGAATGAAAGTATATAATGCACAACATTATATACTTCGGAAAAAAGACGTGTGCTTTGCATTATGGGGTTACTAAGGATATTAATGTAAAGTCATCGACCTCTATATACGAGTAGCCCATTGTGAAGTTACTTCACGCGCAAACCTTGTTTACTTACACTTGAATGAAGGATTAAACAAGAATGTAAATTTCTTGATATCAAGAGATAGCAGAGTTTAATTAAACTCTGCAATCTCTTACCTTAGTAACGCCAACACAGCAGCACAGTCACGACATCTGGTTTCTGGTTAGAGAAACATGGTTTGAATCCCATTAAATAAATATTCACCTTTTATATAGATTTTATTTTAGTGAAGGGTAATTTGAAAACAAGAAACAGAGTCTTGAAAATTGGAACTTGGAACGTGAGAACATTATATAAACTAGGGAATTTTGACAATCTTATACAGGAAATAAAAAGACTTAAAGTTGATGTGATGGGAATTAGTGAAACAAGATGGCCTAACATGGGAAAACTAGAGAAAGATGGATTTACATTTGTATATTCTGGTGGAGAGAAGCATGAATATATGGAGTGGGTTTCATGATTAAGAAAGATATCTTTAAATGTGTAATGGGGCTGTGGCCCATAAACGAAAGAATAATACTTATTAAATTAGCCGCAAAGCCTTTTAACATCATAATTATCTAGGTTTATGCCCCTACGATGACTCACAATGATGAAGAAATAGAAGATTTTTATAATAACTTACAAAAATCTATAGAATATGTAAAATCAAATGAGATACTCATAGTGATGGGTGACTTGAATGCAAAGGTTGGAGAAGGGGAAGAAAATCCAGTTGTTGAAAAATTTGGAGTAGGCGACAGAAATGAAAGATGTGAGAGATTGATACAATTCTGCATTCAAAACAACTTGCACATAATGAATACTTTCTTTCAACATCCAAAGCGCAGACTTGTATACTTGGACAAACCCAGATAACTGTATAAGAAACCAAATAGATTTCATAATAATAAATAATAGATAAAAAATAATATAACCAACATGAAAACATACCCAGGTGCTGATATAGGTTCAGACCATAACCCTGTTGTGCCACTTTAAAAATTAAACTAAAAAACATTTCTAAAAACAATCATACTGAAAGACTTGATTTCACAGCTCTGAATATACCTGGCAACATAATGGTGTTTAACTCAGAAATTAGATCATGTAGGATATAAAACAGAAGACAATATACTTTGTAACACAGAGGAAATTGAAAACAGGTGGTCAAATTATGGGATTAATTATTAACCTAAAGAAAACAAAGTGCATTGCATGATTATTTCAAAAAAACCAATAAATAAGAAACTGAACATAACTGTTGACAAAAGGAAAATTGAATAGGTTCAGTCTTTTATATATTTGGGACAAACGTTTATAGACAGAGGAAATTCCCTTAAAGAAATAAAAAGAAGAATAGAGTTAGCAAGAAAAGCCTTTACTGATATGAAAAACTGTTCTAACATCCAGAGACATTAATATAGACACAAGAAAAAGATTAATAAAATGCTATATCTGGTCAAGCCTTCTCTACAACAGAGAAACTTGGACTCTAAATAAAGAAGCAGTGAAAAAAATTAGAAGCTTTCGAAATGTGGATCATCAGAAGAATGTTGAAAATACCATGGACAGAGAAAATGAAAAACGAAGATGTTTTAAAGAAAGCAAAAATGAAAAGAACATTAATGAAAATAATTAAAGAGTGAAAACTTAAATATTTTGGACATCTAACTATGCAAGAAGGCATTCAGAAATTAATATTAGAAGGGAAATTGGATGGAAAAAGAGGGAGAGGTAGACCCAGGAGAATGCGGTTCGAAGACATTAAGAACTGGACTGGCTTGAATTACCATAAATGTTCCAGAGCAGCAAAAGAAAGAAAAAGGTTCCGTGACATGGTTGCCAACCTCCTTCTAGGAGATGACACTTAAAGAAGAAGAAGGGTAATTAGTCGATCTTATACAGCGGATGAAATGTTCTTCTTCTTCTCTCTCTCTCTCTCTCTCTCTCTCTCTCTCTCTCTCTCTCTCAGAAATATTAATTATTTTCTTTTCAAAAAATAAACAAATTAGTCCGAAGAACACTCGAGTTATCAGATATAATACACTGCCCTCATAGTCTTAGTTGCTTCTGCCTCTGACGTATTTGAAATGCTATTAATGACAGACCTTCAATATAGTATCATTTAGATCTTGATAATTTGGCTTCTGAAAAATTTTAATTAACATCAAATGTGTAATTATTGGTGCTGCATCGAATCCGGGCATGGAATATCACCAGTCTTAGATTTTAATTATACGTCTTAGAGATCAGCATCGGTGATAGAATTTTGCCAATGAGAGGAACTCCTACTTATTCCTCATTACATAAGTACTTAGACTTTACATTACATTAAGTATACAGCAACTCCATTTTCCTTTCCCATTAAAATTCGAAAGATACACGATAAAAAGTGAGACTGACGATACTGTTAAGGAATTTGATAGATCATTCTCTCACCGCTTTTAGTGGGTGAAAGTAGTTGTAGAGTACAGTTAAGCCTGACACGTGTCAAGGTCAACAAGCAAACTGCTCTTCAATTCATCTCGGTCTTGCATGATAGATACTGAAGAGAAAGAAGAACATTACTTTGATATTTTGTTTCAAACTGCAAAACCGCGTAACTGAAGCATATAATATATTTGTAGAAGCACTAAGGAGATGCTTTATTCAGAAATAAGATATTGCACTCCATTTCATTAGCTCTTTAGCAAATCATATTTAAGAGATAAATTTTAATGAATATCTCTCTCTTCCTAATTCTGATCAAAATCCATCAGAGAGTCAAGAGATGAAAGCAACAGATAAAGTGGACATCCTTACCACAGGATTATCTTACGCGCGCACGCACGCACGCATTCACACACACACACACACACACACACACACACACACACACACACACACACACACGCACGCACGCACGCACGCACGCACGATATGATGACTTGTAATAATAAAAGTTTGAAATATCCGGAAATAAACAATTTTATTTTAATCTTTATGTCTACGTGTAACATTGTCGCAGGATATTAATCTGTTTTCCGTTGTCTGTCCTATCTGTATTATTATGTATGTATAATTAATGTGCTTGTTTTTAAGAGGGAGAATCGGTATCTAATGATCTAAACCGATACTCTATATCCGTTCAATAAAGACCTTGAAAATTCTGTTTCTCACAATATAATAGAAAAATAGGCTTATTGCCAGGTAAGTGACGAGACGTAAATAGCTCTAGCAAGTAAATGTCTGTTTCCTTACAAATGACCTTTATCGTCCAATAACTACGAGCTCTGCACGATACAATCAAACCTGAACAATATTCAAAATGACATTCTAAACGACATCTGGAATGCATAATTTTTTCTAGCATATTATTCTTATTTATTCTAGCATTCTAAACATATACTGTATATCATATACAGTATATGTGTTTATAATGGTATCCTGACTGTATCGATGCAGTGCTGGATGAAATCTTGAAGGGAAGCTACCATTCAGACTGCAACTAGAATGTACTTAAGTTTGGTCTTAATGTATCACAAGTTACTATTTTTGTCCTTTGAGCTACAATCGCCTATTGTGTGTGTGTGTGGGGGGGGGGAATCACAGAAGGCCAGGTCTGGCGAATTCAGAGGGACTACCGGATCATAATTGTGTCATTCTTAATCTAAAACTATTACAAAGGCAGTGAAGTGTAAGGTGGATTTTGTCGTAATTGTAACAGTTCTTTGTTTGCCACTTCCATTTTTTTCAAACTTTTATTTTGCGCTTTGTTGTGCACAAACATCTTCAATGGTCACTGGTCACCTAGACCTGATTGACCAAGTAAACAGTGCTCTCATCTCTAACCAAGTGTGTGGGTTTAAATTCCACAGCGGCAGGAATGTATACGAATTCTTTTAGATGGTACATGAATTTCATCGCCCAATGTGAGACAGACTACTTGCTTAACAGAGAACTGAAGTGGCCCGCAAAAAAGCACCATGTTTAGTCTTCGTGTCTAGGCTTTCGGATAAGCTAATCCTTATCTTAACACTGCACTAATGCAGGATAGGTTTACAATCTTTCATAGGTAGATTGGCGCATACGCGAGCGAAAAAAAAAATTCAGCTAAAGCAAAATAAATAAATAAAATTTAAAAAAGAAATAAATAATTAGCTAAATGGAAGAATGATTTGTCTTCCAAGAATGAATTCATGATGCACATCTCTTTTACTGTTCAAGAAAAGCATCTTCGTGCGCTTGATTTATACTTTATTTGCTTAACTTTACATCAAAGAGAAATGAACATACACTTTTTTTTTCTTTTTTTTTTTTTTGACCAGAGAATTGTTTAATAGTTTGTTTTCAACTTGGTAATGAACTTTAATTTGTTGCAAATTTATTATTGCAAATTCCAATTTCGATGTATCGAAGCATGTGACCTGATTTAAGGCCTTTAATGGAAATAAATGAAGTATCATACAACTATCATTGTTTTCTTAAGTCTTATGTGTGATCTCAATATGGATAATTGTGCATTTTTCTGTCACAACGTTTTGACTTTTTGAAAACCAGGCCACAAAACATTGTGTGGAAAATGTGGACAAAAATGTGGGCCTTGAGGAACAGAAATCATTGTTTTATCACAGCAAACTTAGTTTTTAATAACAGAAGGGAGAATAGAATTGCTGTCGATTTTCTGTTGAAGTAGTGCTTTCAACGTATGAGTCATTCTCAAAAATACTACAATCTGGTAAACAGGGACATCTACATTATAGAGTCTTGATATTTACATCTGTCATAAATGGATCCATGCATCTTTTGCTATCATATGCATGCTAAAGAACATTTAAAGTGCCTACTTTTCTCAGTCTGCATTCCAGCACCTGCTGGAAGAATGAAATAATTGGTGGACAGCTAATGACATTTGAATTGAGTGGTGCATTACAAAGGAGTGCATGGACTCTTCTATTGGTATATTTGCAGAAGCATCAGATTATTCTCGAATGTTATGTGATCATTATTTACTTCTCTTTTGCCTTTCAAAAGAATGAGTGAATCATTACAATAATCACCAAGTAGAAATGACTCTGTATTACTGAACTCGGCACCCTGAGTCAGAGATTTCAAGAATATCTATACTTTAAAGAACATCGTATAACAAGTTTAGTTTTCTAATACTACGTATACGGAGAATTCACATGATCGTTGTGAACTGTCCATATGCCAGTGTACAAACCTTTCCAATTCATAAGATCTTTCATGTTATTGCAAAGATCCCCTGGATTCTTTGGAGAAAACTTGTTATTTGACAGTGATTAACAGCACAAAAATTTCAGAAGGTTTTTCTACCATGAATCATCGAAATCCTTGACTTTCTCAATATCATGTCGGTTCAACATTAAACCTTCACATAGAATTTCCCAGTATTCATACCCTAACAAGCTTGAAAAATTTCCCTCTTTCTTCCCCCCCCCCCCAAAAAAAAAAGTTTGCATTTCGGTATAAACTGTCAGCTGTAAAGAATTTTACAAGTTTGAGATGAATTGAGATTGAGATGAACATACAAATATGCAACAAGCGTTAAATATGAATCAGTACATCACTAAAAAACACCGCATGTGTAGGAACAGTTATACAACAGAAACAGTGGAATGTGCATGCTGGCACATTATCAGTCATTGTTCAGCAGGTGCGTCCGATAGTTTGCAGAAAATTTAAGTCTGATGTGTTTAAAGATCTAATGAGTGACTTCCAAATGTCTCACAAAAATTATACACAAAAATCTAATCTAATTCCACTCACAAGGTACTCTAAACTGAAACAAAAATCTAAAGATTTTTGTTTCGGTTTAGAGTACCTTGTGATTGGATTACCATTGTTGCCTCTTTGATGTTGCGGGAGTTGAAGTTGTCTTCTGTATATGGCATGGAGCTCTAATCCCAGTCAATGTTGTGGTAAATGTGAGAGAAATGGAATACTAGGCCTGAGCTGTCTTCTCTGTTGTTATTGAATTCTCCAATATGCTCCTTTTGTCTTATTTCTAAATTTCTCGATGTTTGCCTTGTATAATTAATGCCACAAAAACATGGAATATTGTAAACTCCGGAATGTTTGTTGATAGGGTTGTGGTCTTTGGGCGAGAGTAACAGATTTCGTACCGTCATAATGGGTTTGAAGGAAACTCTGAGAAGCTGGTATCTTAAATAAAGGGTTCAATTTTGCGGTCGCGCCAGAGTACATTCCTAAAATAGATATTATTTGCAACTTAGAAAAGGTCCTTTACTTTCTACCTGAACCTATTGCAAATGACATTAGATTAAAGATTGCGAATCTTCTCTCGTCCTCTTAAAAAGAATATCAGCTGCTTAGAAAAAAAAAAAAAAGAGCACTTTTAAGTTTAAAGAAGAATAAAGATATTATAGTACTTAAGGCTGATAAAGGCAATGCAACTGTGATCTTGAATATGACTGATTATATGTCCAAAATTTCAATTTTACATTCTGATAACTCCACTTACTCCCCATTAGATTATGACCTTACTCGGACAAACCATGCAGAAACCAATAACCTTTTACACAACATGACTGACTACATGGCCTTCGGATCTTAAGAAAAAATTGAAATCCATGCAATCCTCGCCTACTAATTTGTTATCAAAACATCTTGCTGATCTTCTAAAGGATCATCAGACACACGGACGCCTACATCAAAAATACCCAACACTTTGTTGAAAACCAGGAGAAATTTCTATCTCACTAATGGACATTCTAGCTAGTCTGGATATTGTATCGTTATTCACAAATGTTCCTGTGGACGAAGTTATGGTACTTATGGATAATCGGTTCCCTCAGGAAAGCCCTCAACTCTACGAGTATGTGTGTTCATCCCAATCCAGATGAACCATTAGCTTAAGTGGCAAAATTAGTAGGTTTATTAAATCTTTGCGAACCATAAACCCAGTATTAGATATTTTTTAATTACATTAGCTTTTTGGTAAAAACAAAACAAAACAAAACATACTTATCATCAAAAGTTTAAAGTTATTTTCACACAAGCCTGTGTAGCTCATGGTGGACCTTGCGTCCTCTGCATTAGGCCGCTTGAAGATAGACTCTAGTTGAAGTCTAGTCGTTAACTGGAGGAACTGGAAAAAACCTCTTTGTCCATGCCATCTCTGGCATGGACAAGGAGGTTTTTTTCCCCAAAATTCGAGTTTTTCGTTTCGTAAACTAAAGAAAATCGACTATAAAACCGACATTATTTCAGTGATTAACAGACAGTAACACATCGTGTTAATGATAGGTTCCCAGAGATGGTAGCACTTGTTTGCCGGTCTCTTCATCGGTGACCGCCTATAATTAGCGATAGTCATGGGCCAACTATTTCTGATTATCTATCAGTGGAGATTAAACTGGCCACTCAGTCTCTAAAAAAAAAGAGTCAGATTGGATTAAAAGGCCTCGCCTACTCCCTATAATGGAATAAAAGGGGTTAGCTATATAATAATAATAATAATAATAATAATAATAATAATAATAATAATAATAATAATAATAATAATAATAATTTTTAAAAAAATCAGCTAACGCCTTTTTATTCCCGTATACGGGGAGTAGTCGAGGCCATTTAACCCTATCTAACTTTGGAGACTGAGTGGGCAGTTCAATCTCCACTGGTACCAATCAGAGATAGATGGCCCAAGGCTATCACTAATTAAGCGGTACTCAGTGAAGAGAGACGGCTTAAATGTGCCGCCATCTCGTGGTCCCTAACCCTAACACAAAATATTTAATATCTGAAATAATGTGGGTTCTACGATCGATTTTCTTGAGTTTACAGGACGAAAAACCCGAGTTTCCGGGAGGAAAAACCTGCTTGCCCATGCCAGAGATCGACTAACTCGGGAACCGGTCGAAAAAAAAGCTTAGAAAAATTTCCTCTAGTCGCCGACTAGACTCGAAATCAGGCATTCCTTTGTGCGGCCAAGCGCCGTGGTTGGCAAACGCCACATCCACTGAGCTACACAGGCTCTTAATAATAATAATAAAAAAAAAAAAAAAAAATCAGCTAACGCCTTTTTATTATTATTATTATTATTATTATTATTATTATTATTATTATTATTATTATAGATATGAGAGTTCTGAGAAAAAATTAGGATACTGCGCAGATGGTGGTAATGGTAGAATTGTGTTAAAATGAAGAAATTACAAAATAACTGGACATTATTAGTTAGCATTCAATATTACGTGATCAGAACTTTCCTAAGGTGAGATGCTGCGCACTTAGATAGGAAAAGGCAAGTTTACAAAACAGATGTATAATACATGGAAAAAGACTCGGAGGTGGAGGTGGAAAGAGATTCTGACGGTTTGATTCGAGTACTAAAGTTTTAGTGATCACAATATAAGATATGTTAATACTGAAGATTTCAGCAATAAGGGATTGATTTCGATGAGAGTTGTTGAGGAAGCTCATAATAAAATAACAAATCCATTAATGTTTTTTATTTCTCAAATCTGGGCGAAAATCTTTTACAACTAACCAACTTTTGTAAATATCTATGCAGCTGATCTTCATCCTTAGTTGCCATTGACAGTTGAGCTCACTAGCATTGGTAGTTCACTTAAGCTGAGTCACTAATGATTTAGTTTGAAGACTTCGGGAGTTACATTACAGAAGAGAACACCTGGCATTACTTTCTGAAACACGGTGATTTCACGTTGTTTTTTTCCCTCGAGTTTCGGCAGAAGGAAAAGAGAAGAAAAAAAATCCAGGAAGCGTTACTTACCTTCTCTAAAGATCGATTAATTCTGACACGGTTGTAAAAAGGTATAGAAAAATTTCCTTCAGTCATTGACTAGAATTGAATCAACAACGATTTTCTTTTGAAGGTGTAGCATTATGAAAACATTACCATAAGGCCTCAGGTACACTGCTGGTAATAATGTAAAATTATTCATGTTGTGGCATCATAGTATCCTGTATATATCAGGACTAGGTTATGATGATTCACCAGTAACTGACCGAAGTTCATAAATCCTTGTCGCAAAAAGTTAAGCATGTTTTAGCGCGGTTAGTAGTTGGAAGGATAAATCGTTTGATGCTGTTGGCACACTCTCCCTCGACGAGTCTTTGGACTCCCTAGAGATGTCATCTTCATCATCATGAATCATGGGCTCACTGCTCGTTGGTATCCGATGCCTCCTTCACTATCTTCTTGCACCTTTCTTTGTCCAGTGCACAGTGTCACAGTTTCTGTACACCCATTCCACACCAGTCCTTTATATCGTCTATCCATTTTTTGTATGGTCTACCTCTTCTGTTTAAACCAAAATACCAAACATAAATGTCGTTATCTTCCAGTCCTCACTCATTCTACCGATGTGTCCAAATAATTGCAGCTTCCGTTTTATAATCTTCTGCATTAGATTCTCCTTCGGTTGCATCTTCCGATAGAGCTCTTCGTTTGGGATTTTCTCTACTGTCCTATTCTTAGAGTCTTCCTGTAACACGTTCTTTGAAATGCCAAAATTCATTTTCCTGATTCCTTATTTATTACTCATGTTTCAGATCCATGCAGTACACTGCTAAAGATGCATGTTTCCAGCATTTTAGTTTCGTCTGCAGGCTGATCACTTTACTTTTACAGATACAGATGTTATCCATGGCCTTCAGATTTGTTCTTCCCTTTGCAACCCTGATCTTTATTTCTTTTTTACAGTCCATCTTCACAAGAAGAAGATGGTGTGGAAAGAATATCGTGCGAGCAGTTATGAAATATATAAAGCTCAGGCCAGAAAAGTAACGAGTATTGTGAGAAAAGCTAAAACGAAGTATGAAAAGAAATTGACCATGCAAGCTAAAGGCAATCCAAAAGAATTTTATCGTTATGTCGCAAGCAAAAGAAAGAATGAATGTGGAAGGATAACTTTATTGAATGCATATGGTACATGAGTGTCGGAAGCTAAGGAGATTGTTCAGTTAATCAGTGCTCACTTTGCTAAGATATATCAACCAGGTGTATGTAGCATGGTGCATAGCCCTACTGTTACATTGGATAAAGAGTTAGAGGTTCATGAATATGAGGTTGACTATGGACAAATTCTTATCCAGGTTATGCAAGATATTCTTGCATAACCTGGATAAGAATTTGTCAATAGGGACAGATGGAATATCTGCCCGTTTGTTAAAGGAATGTCAGCTGAATTGGCTAGGCCTTTAACACATTTGTATAACTTGAGTCTCAGCTCAGGAATGATACCACAGGAATGGAAGGAATGTATGATTGTTCCATTGCACAAGGGTGGTGTAAAAACTGATGTGTCTAACTACCGACCTATTAGTATCTCTGGTACGGTAGTGAAGATTTTAGAGAAGTTGGTAAGAACTCGCATACAGAAATAGGTAGACAAGCATTCTATACTCTGCAGGGAACAGCATGGGCTTACTAAAGGAAGGTCATGTTTTAGCAATTTGCTCATATTTTATAACAATATTACGGCCAAGTTGGATAAAGGAATGGATACACTATGATAATGTTGGGTTTTTCTAAGGCATTTGATAGGATACCACACGAGAGGCTGTTGTGTGTAAACTGGAGAATATGGGATTGGAACATAATCTATTGACTTGGATCAGGGGATAGTTGACAGACAGATATCAAAAAATGGTATACAGTGGGTGTGAATCTACCAGATGTTTGGCAATGTGTCAAAACCATCCTTGACGGTACTTCCCTCCACCTCTAGCAGACTTACATGATGATTTTGTTAAATTTTGGAGTACAGACTTTTCTGTTCCACCTCCACACTTCCCTGATGATGATGACCAACCTACGATATTGAGATCCATTCCTGCCCTTCAAATATACCAGCCTGTCTCCATCCAAGAGATTAAATCAGCTCTTCCATCCATTTTCTCCGCCTCTTGTTCTGATGGCTTTCCTACGTCTAGACTTCGGAAGGTGCCGTTGAAGACTTGAAGAATTCTTCAAGACTATTGAACATTTTCCTTTCCAGTAAAGCAATACCACCATACCTACGTGGTTCAAGAACTATCTTCATTCCTAAGAAAGAAACTTCAAGCTGTGCATCAGACTTTAGACCTATTACCATATCCCTTGTGATACTTAGACTTTATCATAAAACTTTAGTTAAACGACTTCAACAACATATACAGCATGATTATAGACAGAGAGCTTTTATCCCTTCAGATGGCTGTACCGAGAATATATATCTTCTTTCTTCTCTTCTCTCTGATTCCTGACGCCGCCTTAAGCCTCTATATCGCGTCGCTGGATTTCCAAAAGGCCTCTAATAGTGTCTCTCTTCCTGCTCTTGGTAGCTCCATCACTATATATTCTATACTTGGGTAGCTTCATTACTATCCTACAGGGTCCCATGCGACTTCTATTCCCGCAGTGCAGGGAGTTCGCCAGGGTGATCCTCTATCTCCCATTTTCTTTAACTACGTCATAGATGAGCTTCTCTCTTCCTAGCCATATAGGCTACTCTCTAGGCGCTTCTTCCTTTAATGCTATGGCCTTTGCGGACGATCTTATTCTCGTAGCCTCTACTAAGGTAGACTTGCAGGATCTTCTTGACCAGGCAGTTGTTGTCTTAAGTTTCTTGTCACAACCAGAGGGGTTTTGACAAGAAACTTAAGGTCGACTCGATAGATTTTTTCCCTGAACGGGAGACCGTTGCATGCTTTGACCATCCTGGAAGAGTGGAGATATCTCAGTATCATGTTCACCCGAAAGGGAAGGTCTTCTGCCCTTCTATCTTAGAAGCTGGGATCGCTTCTTTGAGGAAAGCTCCTCTCAAGCCGCAGCAAAGACTGTTTCTCCTTTCCCGCTCTCCTACCTCGCTTTTACCACAAGTTGGTGCTTAATTGGACATATATCTCGGTACTGTCCCGAATGGACAAGGCTATCCGTTCAGACGTGAGATCATGGCTCTGGCTGACACCCGTACTGCATATTTCCACGCGAGGGTGAATGATGGTGGACTCGGGGTCCCATTAATTTAGAACTATCTTCTTCCCCTATCTGCAGAGAGGCTTTCTCTAGCCCGTTGATACAAGAAGACTTTAGGCGAGCTAAAGGCTGGCCCCATTATCAGGGTACCTTAATTGGGTCAGCACTGCAGAACACAAGGGGTGGGCATCTCTGCTGCACTGTTTTGTAGATGGTGCTTCTTTAAAAGAGTCATATCTGGTGCCTCCCCAACATGATTGGGTAAGGGATGGCACCAGACTCCTCCCTGGGTTCGAGTACATTGACGTTATTAGGACGAGGATCAATGCCCTGCCCACTCGATCTTGCACAGCTCGATGGAGTAGTGACGACTCAAACTGTAGGGCTGGCTGTCACTACAGTGAGACATTGTCTCATATAGCATAGTGTTGCTTCCGCACCCACGAGGTCCGCGTGCGGAGACATAACATCGTGGTCTCCATTCTGAACAACAGCTTTAAGAACAAAGGTTGGTGACTTCGGTGGAACTACATTATAGGACCTCTGCAGGTTTCCATAAGTCAGACTTAGTGATTAAAAGAGATGGTGACGTTTGGGTTGTTGATTCCAAGGTGGTGGGAACAGGGTGCCCACTAGCCTATAGCCATAATAATAAAGTAAATTATTATAAAAATAACCAAGATCTAGTTAGTAAGATATGGGAGGAATATGGGGCAACCCCCGAGGTTTTTGCAGCGCCACCATCTCTTTTAAATGGCGTATGGAGCACAGATAGTTATATGGACTTAAAACAGCTCGGGCTTATGCAGAGGGTAAAAGTTCTTTAATTGAGGGCCCTACAGGTCACACTGTTGGCATGGCGTTGGCACCAGCGAATAACTACAATGATAAATAACCAGAACAGGCAAAGGGTAAAACCCTTGTAAAGGCTTAGGGCTATATATCAAGTCTAGACGTGATGTAAGGTTAGTACTGCCGATAATCAGTACAAAGATTAATATTAAAAAAATAAATAAAAAATAACCAATGGTGTACCTCAGGGTTCAGTCCTTGGGCCATTGTTGTTCAATCTACACATTAATGACATCAAGCAGGGTCTATCATCAGATTTGCAATTGTTTGCTGATGATGTGAAGATAGGCAGGGCAATCAGGAATGCTACTAATATTCAGCAATTACAAAATGATTTGAATAGACTGAAATCTAGGCAAACGAAAATGGCTGTTAGTTTAATGTTAGTAAGTGTAAAGTTATGCACTTTGGCATGATTAGAGTTCCAGCATATTATATATTATATTAGCGGGGTTATGTTAAAAGAAACTGAAGAGGCAAGGGATCTTTGTGTATTGGTTGGTAAGGATTTAAAGTTCAAAGGTCACATAGCAAACGTTGCAAATACAACTCAGAGGATAATTGCTATGTTGAAGTGAACCTTGACATGTAAGGGTAAGGAAGTAATTTTGCCTCTTTATAAGGCTTTGATAAGACCACACTTGGATTACTGTGTGCAGATTTGGTCTCCAGGGTTCCAAGGGAATAAACAAGCTGTGGAAAGGATGCAAAGAAGAGTTGCAAAGATTATATCTGGATTATGGGATTTAGATTCTGAGGACAGAACCTAAATCCCATTGCTCTTCTAAAGTTCTAAAGACATTGCTCTTCTTACCAAATACCAAATACAGATTGCAAGTATATGGATTACAGACTCTGGTTAACAGGAGAAAGAAGAGTGATATGATAGAGGTCTATAAACTTTTGAATGGGTGTTATAGCATTTCAACTGATGAAATTTTTCGTTATATGGAAAGTGGGGAGAGAACATGGGGTCATCCATGGAAGTAAAATTTATTTGCAGTCAAGAAAGGGGTAAAAGTTAGGTTTTTCTCACAGAGAGCAGTGAGTGTGTGGAATAATTTGCCCTTACGAGTGGTTAGTGCATCAAGTGTGAATAAATTCAAGGGTAGGTATGATAGTTGGGTTGGGTAATTTACAGCCTCCCTCGATTAGTCCTTGACTCCCCGGAGGTCGCAGATAATAATAATAATAATAATAATAATAATAATAATAATAATAATAATAATAATAATAATAATAAATCATACGTCATTTTACTTCCCAAATATGTGAATTGTTCTACATTTTCTATATCAATTCCATCCACTTGTATCTTTGTTTCATGTTTTCTCACCACATACCAGTGTCTTTGTTTTTTACAAGTTCATGACAAGTCCAAATCTCTTCTCTCCCTCATTTAACAGTTTCAGTGTTTTTTGTAGTTCTCTTTCGTCTTCTTCAATAATAACAATGTCATCCGCAAATCTTAGATTGTTAATTCTCATTCCGTGTACAGATATTCCTTTTGCATCTTCCTTCAGTTTGTCCATTGCTCTTTCTAAATGTGTGATGAAAGTGCTTGGTGATATTGGGTCCTCCCCCCCCGTCTAGTACCTCTGCTTGTTTTAAACCATTTTCCCAAATCATCACCTATTCTAACTGCTGCAACTGCATTCTGATAAACATCTTTTAATATAGGTATTTTGGAGGTGTCACATAATAATAATAATAATAATAATAATAATAATAATAATAATAATAATAATAATAATAATAATAATAATAATAATAATTATTATTATTATTATTATTATTGATGATGCAAAGTTGGGTAGGGCGATAGTGAATGCAGAAGATGTCAAAGTCTTGCAAGATGACTTAGATAGATTGGAGTTCTGGACTAAGGAGAATGGATGTCAATTTAATGTGACAAAATGTAAGGTTATGCATTTCGGAGTGAAAAGATTAGCAGCAGTATACCACATTGGTGGAACTGTACTCCAAGAGATTGATGAGGCCAGGGACTTGGGAGTATTGGTGGATAGGGAGATGAAGTTTAGGGGGAACATTGCGAAAGTAGCTAAATCAGCTCATCAACTCACTTGGTTGTTGAAAAATACCTTGACGAGCAGAGAAAAACAAGTTATTGTACCTCTGTACCGAGCCCTGATAAGACCTCATCTCGACTACTGTGCCCAGATTTGGCCACCTCGGTTCCTTCTTGATGGGGAGGAGGTTGAGAGGATCCAGAGGCGAGTGACTAAGATGATAGCAGGTCTATGGAATGCACCATATGAGAACAGGTTGAAGATTTGTGGGTTGCAGAAACTAGTTGATAGGCGAAAAAGGGGAGATATGATTGAGACATTCAAATTGCTAAAAGGATTCTATAGGATTAATTCAGATGATATTTTTGAGATCAGGACTGGTGGTGGGAGAACTAGGGGACACCCATGGAAGCTGGGCAAGAGCGTGGTTAGCAGGGGTGTTAGAGCTGGGTTCTTTACTTTTAGAGTGGTAAATGAGTGGAATAAGCAGCCAGAGTCTGTTGTGGGTGCTATGACAGTGAGCGAGTTCAAGGCAGAGTATGATAGATACTGTGAGAATGTTGAACAGCTGTGTGAACATGATGTTTAGGGCCTCCCTCGATGAGTCTAAGGACTCCTGGAGTAGCCCGTGGTAATAATAATAATAATAATAATAATAATAATAATAATAATAATAATAATAATAATAATAATAATAATGAGACAGTTGAAGTTTGGGCAATACCTTTATTAGGCAGTAAATGAATTCATGCTGCTTTTTTGAATATCTTTTATCATTTAGATTTAGTCACTTCTTATTTTCCATTTAAGTATACATATTTTCTATTTATTTATGTATGCTATTCTTTTTTCTAACAGCTTTGATTTTATATTTTTTCATAAATGTTATAGCAGTTTATATATATATATATATTTTTTTTTTTCATAAATGTTATAGCAGTTTATATATATATATATATATATATATATATATATATATATATATATATATATATATATATATATATATATATATATATATATATATATATATATATATATATATATATATATATTTATATATATATATAATTGCCACTTCAAACACTCACTGGTAAAGCGCGCCACAGATAACTTACTCGAAGGCACGTTTCCTGATATTTAACCGTAAGTCTCGGGTTGTGAAATTAACATGTGGCATGTCTGATCGGCTGTTATATGATTGATGGCACTTTAATGTTATATGATCTACCAGTTTAAAACGAAAAAATAATAAAAATAGGAAAGGTAAGGGCTTTAACGGGATAAGCCTTATTTTTGTCTGAAAAAAAAAAAAAAAAAGGTCATTTCAAATCTAATTATGTACAGTACGTACATACATGAGCGAGCGAAAGAGAGATCTAACGAGTTTGTAATTATACATACATTTCGTGGAAAGGGGAATGTGCGCTTAGTCTAATGAATTTCCATCAAGTTCGAAGCCCTATCCCATGTAAAATACAACTACAAATGTTTTTTTTTTTTTGTTTTAAATTATTAATTGTGTGTGTTCTCTGTACTAATATATTTTGTAAGTGAAATGGGATGAATTAATCATAAATCAGTTATTTGTCATTCAGTTGCTTATTTATTTATTTATCGTATGGCTTGTACACATGGTTAAAAGACAATAAGATGTAATCCACATGAGTATAGATAAGATACACATATATGATTAAAAAAAAAAAGTGTACATTCAGGCAAATACAAATATGAAATTTATGACAAGCATCAGACAGAAGATTAGTCATATTTTAACATTTAGGTTTTTGATCCAGTTGATCGCTTCTGGGGATAGGTCAAAGATATCCATAAAGTCACCTGGATATGCTGTCAGCTCGCATTCCTGTACTATATGGTAAATGGTTTGGGTCTCGCTCCACAGGGACAGTGGGGATTTGGTATCTTACCCCACTTTGAAGTTAAGTCTCCACATACACCATGGCCTGTATGAATCCTGTTAGCTGTCGTCCATATATTCCTGGGCAGGTCAAATCCAGATGGTTTTTGGAAGATGTTTATGTGATTGCAAACTTCAGGTGATACTGCTTGGGACCACAATACATCCCACCTACTTGCCATACTGTCATTCTGGCTAAGAAGATTACGGGCATTTTTTATGGCAGGTCTTCTGGATTTTAGTCTATTGGATAAAGCATCTGGAATAAATTCATGTATTGGGAGATTTTGGTTATTTAAAATTCTTAAAATTCTTTTATATTCACGATTCAGTTGTTATTTTAATGTTATTCCTCATTTAAAATCTTTGTACCGAAGGATTTGGGTTGAATAATCATACATAAATTATTTATTTGAAATTTAAAATAAGTTATTTAGAGAGTAAACAATCTCATGGTGTTATTAAACTTTACATTGCAGTGAGGTTAAACAAAAAAAATATCTGATCAGTAAATATATGTATTATATATAGTTGGTTTAGTTTGATAAGGTTCCTCTACTGTTCTGAGCAAACAAAATCGAACAATTCCTGTCAGGATTTTTATCTATATATTTATTTATTTAGTCATGATTCATTCAATCAGCACGCATCAGTGAAGAGGACTGAGTGCAGAAGCTACACAATTTTATATATGAATTCAAAGAACAACAATCCATGTTTTTAATAGCATTTTTGTAATTGTGATAAAAGTTTATACTCCAGCAGTGGCTTCTGTTTTGTCACCTTTTTACTATTATTATGCGACACCTCCAAGGAGTCGCATAATAATATAGTATGTTAGTACTATGTATGGGTATTTGCCCTTCATTTGGAACCTAGATTTGAATCCTCTTTAGGAATCATTATAATTTAACCTCACCTTCAGTTGAAAAGTCCTTTTATAATGATTCCTAACTTTTCAGTTGAAGGTCAGGTTAGGTAATCTCATGTGGTGGTGACTCCCCATCCTCAGAAACTCAAATTTCCTTCAAAATAGATGTTCCAGCTTGAGAACATGCATGCACTTAACAGACATAATATAATAAGCTTTAGTTGCTTTGGTTGTAAATCCAGGTACTCTAACCTATCATAATTTTTAAATTATACTCACATTTTGAGGATTTTATTAAGCACTGTTTTTTAACTGCCATATCAAGTCAGTTTATGTGTGTATGTATCGTATGTTATGTATAGCAAAAAAAAAAGTTAGATTTATTAATATTGATTTTATTAACATTGGTATTATTAGTAATACATTTATCAGTGTGTGTGCATAATTATTTATTTTATTTCTTTTTTGTCATATTTAGAAATGGATGGTGTCATCACAGATGAGACATTAGGTGCCCACATTATGTGGATCAATCACTCTTCAGAAACAGTTATGAACAAATTCAAGGAAAAGGTCAGTGAAAAGTACCAGATCACTTTAGGTATGTATAATATTTATTTGTACTTTGTTGCTTTCTCCCTTACAGAAACATTAGTAGTTCTATACAGACTATATACCACATGATACTTTTCTAATATTCAATCAACATGAAATGAATAAGAAGAAATCATTTAACATAAATTGTTTAGGTTCTTCTGAAAACATAATTCTTTTCAGAATCCTTTAGATATCATAAAGGCACAACTGTCAACCTCAATGTGCTCCTCTACTCCTTCCTCCACTGTTTGATGACTTAGCCTGCATGCATGCATGTGCTAAAATATAGTTCTGTAAAATGTACTTGGTATATGTATATAGTATGTAATTAATCTAATTTTTATATTGAAGAAAATTAAGCCACGTGCACCTGTCAGTGTCTGAATCTATTTGCTGAATGCTATTTGAGTTAAATGTTCAGCCAAAGTTTGCTATTTGGATCTTATTCACAAATATGACATCACAGTGACTAATTACATTACAATCAATGGTTGTTATTGCCACTGCATACATTTTAATATCCATTGCAGATTCTATTATATTATTGATAATTATTGAAAAGGATGCAAATAATACTTGCAACTATCCATGTAGTGTCTAAAAGGTTAGTTTGTTTTATTAGAGACCCAGCCAGATGTAAAAAAAAAACATACAATATGGTCAGTGCATTGAAATTGTTTACAGAGCATATTTTTAATGCATTATGAAAAAGTAAATAAGGCATTCATTTAGTCATAAATGTTTTTTTTCTAAATAATGAACTTAATACTTTAAATATAAAGATATAAGTAAAGTATTTGTTACAGAGGCACCTCACATCAGAATGTGTCTTTAGATTGCAACTCTCTTTTTTTTAATTAAAAATTAAAGTAAAAAATCTAATGAAGTTATCATATATATATTGTCTACCTTTGATGTACTTTTGGCAGTAACAATCTTTGAAATTTGCAGTGGAGATTGCAGATAGTGATGAATGAGTATGATATTAGTGATAGGTAAAATAATAAGATGGAGCTCCATTTGATTTTAAAATTGAAAACTGAGTGTGAATAAAGGAGTTAAAAACGTAAAAAATGCTAGGATGCTGTTAAAATATGAGAATAAATTAGGTAATGAATTATGTGATATTATTAGTAAATATACTGGAATGTAAAAACTATAAAAGATAAGAAAGGAATGTAAAGGCCTTAAAGCAAAACATAAAAATATATAATGAAAGGTGAAATCAATTTATGGGGCTAAGTAAAGCAATTTAGGAAAGCTGTTAATATAAAATTTTGTAACATATATTATGTAGGCTGTATCAGTGCTATTAAGGATTTTTGATTGGTTGAAAGTTTTTTGGTGTTGGGAGCTGCAAAACCTCAGATATAATGTGGGGGCAGTTGACACTGACAGTGTTGTAATATGCTTTTATTTCAGTTGCTGAATAGAAAAGATATGTGCTGTGCATGGGAATCTTTGAAAAAGTGCTTAATTGAGAGAGAGAATCTGGATGTATTTCTAGAGTTGTTATTATTATTATTACCAGCTGACCTCCATGGAGTCAGACTTCATGAGAGGTACACACTGTTGCCCACAATGCTCATCCAACAGTGCCTTAAACTGATTCAACATGTCTACATTTACAACACATCAGGTGTGTGAATGTAGACACACATTCCACTTGCCAACCAATCTCCATGCACAAAACCTACTGCTCACTCCCTCCATGAAAATCTTTTCCATGTCAACCTGATAACAATCTCTGACTAACTTATGTCTCAATCATATCTTCCTTCCTTTTCCTCCTCTTCCTGTTCACAAGGCTTTGCAATTTACATTCTCTCAATCTGTCCTCGTACTCCACATTCCAAAGACCACTGACCACCTTTGTGAATCTTCTGTGGACCCTTTCTAACATATCCTTGTCACCATGAACACCTGGTGACCAAATCTATGCACAACAATCCATATGAGGCCTGATCAAGGCCTTGCACAATGGTATCATAACCTCTCTATTTCTGAATGTCAGGGTCCTCTGCATCATTGCCATTATCTGATGTGACATCATCACAACTTGTGCAGTGTGGCCTCTGAATTTCAGGTCCTTGTCTACCACCACCACTCCCAGATCTCTCATCTCCTTCTCCTCTACTTCCTTAAAAGTTTCCCCACCAAGTGTATACTTTGCATCCCATCGTTGCTTACTAAATTTCAAAACCTTACACTTTGCAACCTTGGACTGATATTTCTACTTACCTGCCCATTCATGCAATCTATTCACATCCTCCTGTAAGGCCATAACATCTGCTTGACACTGCATGGCTCTCTCCTCAATTTTGCATCTTCTGTAAACAGCTACATCTCACTAGTTAAAGCCATCCCAATATTAATAATATACAAACTTCACAACAATGATCACAAAACTGATCCTTGTGGCACACCATGTGACCTTCCTCTTTTGGGATATTGCATCCCCCCATATACAACTTTCTGATACCTATCTTTCTGATATCTAAGGAGTAGCCATAGTATTCAACACAAAATAAGGCTAATCTTCTTGAATGGCAGGCAATCTCAAGTAGAGTGATGTGGGCAAATATCAGAATGGGGAACTGGACAATGAGACTTATTTGTGCCAATGGTCCCAGAGAAGGTTTTACTAAGGTAGAAGTGGAGGAATTTTTTGAGTCTTAGAGAAAGCAACTGACACAATAAAAAATGAAAAGTTGGTCCTTGTTGGTGATCTAAATAGCAGAGTAGGAAATGATTGTCAGACATACAAAAATATTTTGGGAAAATTTGGAGAAAAGAGCAAAGCTAATAATAATGGCAAATACCTGTTGAATTTCTGCTCCAGACATGGACTGGTTATTACTAACACCATGTTCCAACATAAAAATGTGCACAAATTCACATGGAGAGAAGAGGCAAGGAATAAGAAAAGTCTCATTGACTATGTTATTGTTGATAGTGATGTTTTCTCCCTGGTGCAGGACACCAGAGTGTACAGAGGATTTGAAATTGGAAGTGATCACTATTTAGTCTTGAGCAGGATAAAACTGAATTTCATATTGAAAAGAATAACATGTAAGAAAGTTTTAAAGTGAATAAAAGTTGAGGAACTCTCAGATGTGAACTGTAGACTAAAATACACAAAGCTTATTGAAGAAAAAATGAAAGAGTTTGAGAACAGGAACCAAACCTTGGAGATTCAGTGGCTTGCCTTGAAGAAAACCCTGATTAATTCAGCCAAAGAGGCATGTGGGGAGGTTGTCTGCAAGGATAAAAAAATCAGAGCTCCATGGTGGACACAGGAAGTTAAAGAGGCAGTGAAGGAAAAGAAAGCATTGCCAGCAAAGGTTGGTCGATTTGGCAGAGCCTCTGCTACTAATGGCTCACAAAATCTTAAGCGAGTTTGAGCACTGTTAGTAGTTCAAAGGGGTTCAATTGTTCGATGCTGTTGGCACACTCTCCCTCGACGAGTCTTTGGACTCCCTGGAGGTGTGACATAATAATAATAATATATCAAAAGTTCCTGGCAAATAAGTCAGCTTGTGCTCTTATCTTACCATCTTCTTGATATTTATTTTCTATGTTCTTGCCAAAGTCCTCCCATGACAAGTGTTCTCTGCCAGGTTGGCAAGAAAATGACCCAGAGGAATAACAAAATATAGGTGGATTGATACGGTACAAAGTGCCTTAGACGATAGAAATATAAGATCTGATAATGTTGGAGTCTTGAGAAGTAACAGACTGATTTGGAGGAAAATTGTAGATAGGAAGTTAGTAATGATGTAAATTTTTCATGTAGTACCTCTCAGGAATTTGGTAATGATGATGATACCTATCTGACAGCAAGTCACTGATCCAACTTGGAAGTCTCTCATCCAACACATCTGTTTCAATTTATTTAACAGCTTGTTATGTATCAGTCTTATTAAAAGCTTTTGCAAAATCTAAATATACCACAGCATTTATCACCTTGTTATAGTGTTATAAACATTCTGTATTTTTATTATGTATTTCTCAACTCTGCCTTGTCTCTGTTTTTTCTTTACTTAAACTTGTAAAATGTCGTGAATGGTTGACTGCCTTAACTATCGACTGCTGCTATTTATTTATTTCTACTAGATCCTATATTCTCATGCTCTATAGTGTAAGAAATTTATGTGTTTTACGACTGTGCCATTTAGACTGTGTATTGAGTGCGAGATTATAAGATTTTAAACTAAAGACAAAGCAGATATTGTTAGCATTCCCCACTCATGTTGATCATTATCTTTAATTAGTCGTGGCTTGATTATTGATCACTTAAGCTTAATCTTATGCATGTTTGAAATTTTCAGGATAGTGCATTGACAGAATCAGCCCAATGTGTTGTTCACAAACGATTTGATTAAATCAAAAAGGAATATTTACAGTGTACAGTTTACAATTCTTTGTTATTTTCAATTCTTCCTAATTCAAATTAGTTCTAATTTACTTCCTTAAAGCTAAATCAAATCTACCTGCCAGTCATATAAACACAAACTGACTAAATTTGCGGTGACATTTTCGCATATATTTTGACTATTGTCTTTTATAATGGTTATTAACAATTATCTAACACTGTATAACATTGCTTACAGTTTTTCACAATGTTGTTGTTTTAAAAAAATAATAGATATGACAATTTGTGACATAAAAATGCTGTCATTTTTACATTATATTATATCATAAATACTACATTATAATTATCATCATAACACTTTATAAAGTAAACAAAATAAATCCTCTTACATCTTTTATTCTCCAGAGGAGTAGGTGGAACTCTTTTAGCTCAAACTAACTTTTCAAGCCTTCACTGACTGTGAGTCTAAGCTGTGTGAATACTGCTATCTAATGGCCCTTAAACACTAATGCTTGTATTATTTGTAAAATGTGAATTGTGCAGTTGATGTGTGAGATACAGGGTTTAAAACCCAGGTTTTTGGGAGAAAACCCTCTTTGCCCATGCCAAAGAGTGACAATCTCAGGAACCAGTCAAAGAAAGACCAAAAAAAAATTCCCGTAGTGGAATGTAAATGCCATTTACACAGGTGCCTATAACATTTTAAATTTGATTAAAAAAAAAAAAAAAAAAAAAAATGGTGATATACTATGGTCTTTAAAGTCAATATTGATAAATGACACACACACACCAAAAACACATTACTGCCATCCCTGCTGTTGGATTCCACTGACAAATATATCATTATTGTATTGAATAGTTAATTATGGAAATCTTCTTCTTATTATTGTGCTATCTTCTATCGAAGGTCAGCGACCATCTTGGCTAACAAACTGCACTCTTGTGCTAATCTGAGCAGTTGTGCACTGCTCTTTCCTGTCCACATCTTGATGTTGTCAAACCATGATATTCTTTTTCTTCCTCTAGTTCCTTTGCCACCAATTCTTCCTATCAAAATAGTTTGTAGAAGTTGGTATTTGCTGTTTCTCATGATGTGGCCAAGATATGGTGTTTTTCGTTTCTTGATTATTTGTACAAGATGTTTAGCTTTGCCAATGGATTTTAAGACATCTTCATTGGTAATTTTTTCTGTCCATGATATCTTTAGCATTCTTCTGTATAGCCACATCTCAAAGGCTTCGATTTTCTTAATGGTTGTCGCCTTCAATATCCATGTTTTCCATGTTTCAACTCCATAGAGAAGAATAGACCACACGTAGCATTTCAGCATTTGGCATCTGACTTCCATGTTTAGGTCTTTATTGCAGAATAGTGTTCTCATTTTCATGAAGGACTGCCGTGCAACTTCAATCCTTGTCTTTATATCTATTTCTGGATCCCACCGTTCATTAAGCCAGCAACCAAGATATTTATATCTTGACACTTGATCAATATTTTTGCCATTGAGTGTCAGTTTCATTGATGAGGCTGGATGTTTGCTGATGATCATGTATTTTGTCTTGTTGATGTTTATATTTATTCCCATTCTTTGGCTTTCTATGTATACTCTGTCAATGAGTTTTTGGAGATCCATAATATTATCTGCAATTAGCACGGTATCATCTGCATATCGAAGGTTGTTAACAATCTTTCCATTTATTGTGATTCCCTCTGAACATTCTTCCAATGCTTTTTTAAAGATTACTTCTGCATATATGTTGAACAGGGGTGGTGAGAGCACACATCCTTGTCTCACTCCTCTTTTGATGTTAATATCACTGGTGGTAATGTTGTCTAATTGAATGGTAGCTGACTGATTCCAATACAGATTTGTTATTAGTCTTATGTCTTGTTCGTCTAGCCTTATTTGTTGAAGGACTTCTATTAAGTTAGTGTGTCTGACTTTGTCGAATGCTTTTCAAAATCTATGAAACACATAAAGACAGATTTCTGTTTTTCTATGCATTTTTGTATCAATATTTGGGTACAGAAAAGGGCCTCTCTAGTACCAAAACCATTCCGAAAGCCGAATTGTGTGTCACTTAGAGTTTCTTCACTTTTTCTATAAATACGATTCTGAATTACTTTCAAAAATATTTTTAATGTTTGGCTCATTAGACTAATAAGTCAGAAGTCACCACAGGAATTCGCTTTGGGTTTCTTTGGGACAGTGATAAATGTAGATTTGAGCCAATCTGATGGAAATTCATCACTTTCATATATTTTATTAAATAGTTTTTCAAGAAGTTTGATGTTATCTGGTTCTATTAATTTTAAAAATTCTGTTTGCACACCATCTGGTCCACTGGCTTTTCCTGTTTTACTTGTTCGTATAGCATTCTCTATTTTGCATTTCATGATTGCTGGTCCTTGAATGTTATCTTTTATATTTATAGGCTTCTGTCAAGTATCATTGAAAAGTTCTGTTACATATTTTATCCAAATCTGTGCTTTATTCACTTCTTCTAGAACTATTTTTCCATTTTCGTCTCTTAGAGACACTATTGCTTTTTCCTCAGTTTTCCAGAAATTTCGTTGATTTTCTTATACAGATTGAAATTATCATGTTTCTTCTGAAGCAGTTCAATTTCAGTACATAAATTTTTCATCCAATTTTCCTTGGCTTCTTTTATTTTTTTCTTGATGATGTTATGTGTTTCTGTATACCTGGCAAGGTCTTTGTTTTTGTACATTCTTCTTGTATCAATAAGAGAAAGAATCTCATCTGTCATCTATTCCTGTTGTTTTATATTATTCACATAACCTACTTCTTCAATACTTGTTACGATGGCATTCTTTAAGCTATTCCAAAGAGATTCCACACTTTTATTTTCTTCTATGTTAATCTGTTGTAATCGCAGGTTAAGCTGTGTCTTGGTACTTTTATTTATGTTCGGGTCTTTCAGTTTTTCTACATCAATTTTCTTTTTCTTCTTTTGTGATTTTTTAGCTGATTTTAATCTAAGACATACTTCTGCAACTATGGGATTGTGGTCTGATGAGATATCTGCTCCAGGATAAGTCTTTGCACTCTTTATACTACTGTGGAATCTTTTATTTATCAGTATATAATCAATTTGATTTCTGACAATGTTATGTTGGTTATCTTGAGGCGATTTCCAAGTGTACAGTCTTCTGGGTGGAAGTTTAAACCAGGTATTTGCTATTGTTAGATCTTCTTCCTGACAGAACTGGATTAGGCGATCTCCTCTGTCGTTTCTGGTGCCTAAGCCATGTTCGCCAACAATTTCTCCATCACCCCCTCTTCCCACTTTTGCATTAAAGTCACCCATTACTATGTTTATATCATGTTTCTTTGTTAGGTTTTTAATCTCTTTTAGGTGTTCATAAAACTCTTCAACATCTTCTTCACTTTTATCAGCTGTGGCTGCATAAGCTTGGATGATATTTATGTTAATGGGGTTTCCCTTAAGTTGTAACAGCATTATCCTTTCAGAAAATGGAATCCAATTTATTACTGATTTATTGATTTCTTCATCTACTATTACAGCTACACCATGTCGATGTTTGTTCTCATCATTCCCAGAGTAATACATTGTTGTATTATCTTGTTGACACTTTCCAGATCCTGGCCATCTTGTCTTGCAAATTCCCAAAATCCGGATGCCCAGCCTCTTCATTTCTCTTGTGGCATTTCTTAATTTGTCAGCTTCATACAAAGTTCTGACATTCCAAGTTGCAATTTTAAAAGTGGACACCATTTTGAGCCCGGAGATTCTTCGCACCCCTGTCCCATTTAAGGGATGCCGGGAACTTGGGGCCAATTGTAAGGGTTTGCTCATCATGGTGGTTGTTCTGGAGATAAGGTAGAGCAGTAGTTTCTCCGTTTGCTTTCTGCTCTGCAGAATTACAGACGTACACAATATAATCATATTGCCATCTGCAAATCTCTGATCACAAGCTTTTCCATCATCATTTGGCTTCAACCTTGTGTCAGTACTGACAATGCTGCTTCCCAGTGTCAGGGGCAGTGACCCCAGCAGGTGCTTATTTAATGGCGGTACTACTCGCCATGTCACCGAGTTGTCATTGGGCTTTGTGAGGTTTTAAGTGAAACAGAGTTGCCACTTGTGCTCCCCCACGCCCTGATAGCTCAGTCGCTGTTGGTCCACGGCTGCTTATTCGCCAGATTGCTCTGCTTATATCGCAGCTAGCCTCCATATCTGAAGGCTGTTCCCCGATCCGCCACCTGGGGACGCACCCGGTAGTAGTCAACTCTGCCCCGGGAATTATGGAAATAAGATTTGCATAATAAGACTTATTTTAAAGGATGAGGAATTTGAAATGGTGCTATGAGAAATAAAAACATTTATCTTTTGTAACTTAAAGTGCAAATTAAAAATGAGGAGGATTGTCATGAAGTGGATGCTATGCATTGATTGCAGTACAGCAGTGAACCTTCTTATGAAAGCAAATGTTCATCTAGAGAAAAGAAAATATGCTACAGTGCATAATTACATCTTATGAAGTTATGCAAAATTGTATGCGCTAGAATTGAAACAGCTGGTTTGTGAATGGTATCACTGTTGCTCACTCTTGAAATTGTTTTTAGATTTGCTGTATGATGATCTTACCACAAAGCATAAACCTGTAGCACATTAGACTGTTGCACCATACACTATAGGTAGGATAAAGGCTATACAATCCTGATACTCTGCTCTCTTTCTTCACACCTCCAGTAAGCATGTTGATTCACATCAAGTGATGAAAATCACATACCATCTAACAGCATTCATGAACATCCACTGGAGTTCAAACTTTTAGCCATTTGATTGAAGAGTACAGATGTTATTTACTCAACCAAATCAGACTGCATGCTAAAGCACTTGCAGTATAATGTTTCTTATATGTGTTTACAATTTTTATTACTTTCTTCATGTTGGCCTTTTGAAATATGCACTGGTCATCTTTTTATTGCCTTGTAGTTATGGAACTGTAGCTGAATGCAGAGTACTATACACAACAACTGAACTTTAGATTGTTGGTAATGCATTTATTTGTAAATAGCCATTCCTGATACAAATACATCACACATCCATAGTCTTTCTTAAGCACAGTTCATCCAAAAATTCAGTGCTATTTTTTACACTCAAAATGTTACTTTTCATCTGTACAAGTTCCAGATTTGTCCAATCTTAGAATATGGTGTACACTTTTGGGGTAGGGTACCATATCCCCCTAAAAAATCTTTGATCCTGTCCAGAAAACTGTAATTGCTTAATTGACAACTGCATCCCCTCTTGCATAGATGGCCTGTATCTGTTTATATTCCTTTTTGTGGGTAAATGAGCATCCATCATTTCTTCAAATTCTTCTTAGCCTATAATAATAACACATACAGCAATTACTTAACATTTGTCCACAATTCAACTGCCAGCACAATTATTTACCCTTTCTCTGCAAGAGCCTTCCTTGCTAAGTGTTACTTAAGAATTTCAGTTTTCAGCTATTCAAAAAAAAAAAAAAAAGAATATATTGACATTCTTTCTCTATTAATTCCTGTCTTCACATGGTAGTATTATATTTGCAGCCTCTCATGTGAGGGATTTATTTATATTAAAAAAATTATGAATGCAAATCTGAAAAAAAAATCAGCATTACTGTGATGTGTGTATGTGTGTGCATGTGTAAATATTTAAATTTATGTTTAATTTTTTTTTTTTTTTAATATGCTAATCTCATAGATACATATTGGGATCTCTATAAATGGTCAGTACTGAACTATTCTCAGTTCTGGGAAGATTTTTTTCACTTTGCAGACATAATATATTCACATCCATATGAAGAGGTAAGCATTATTATTATGGCCATGAAGTTGATTTATGGTTAAGTTATTAATTAATTGAAGAAATATATTTAATCAAACATCACTGAAAAGATGTCAAATAACCAAGCCAGAACATATTTTGAAAGTCAAAATTTTTTTTAACAATTTGGTGGTAAAAATAACAATAGACTTCATACAAGCATCACATATGAACATCAGTGTGTAGCTTATCGTCTGAATTCTGTAAAGTTCATGTCTTGTAAAACAGGACCAATAATAATAAGACCTTCATTTTCATTGCATGTTACTGGCAAACAACTCATTCAAGAAGTTTTCTAAAATTTAAAAATGCGGCTGTTATATACAACATATGCCATTTTGGTTTGTTATCAAATAATTTTCTATTCATCTCTTGTGTGGTAATAGATTTGATTTATGTTTTTTGTAAGTCTTTTGTATGTTCTCATGTATGGATTTCTGCTGAGTGGCCTGCTTGCACTACATAAGAAGTATTGCAGGCACAAAATGTCTAATAGACTTTTGGTTTCTTCAACGTCCAGTGCAACATCTTTGGTGATTTATGACTTGAAAGTTAAGGTCAAAATGTATTGCTTCAGGCAAAGATATTCATCCATCACATTAATACTGTGACCTAGGAATCTCTTAGCAAGTCTGGACATAATCCTTCATTTTATAATTGTACTACTGCTATAAAAAGTTCTTTCCAAATGATCCATCAGTTTTTCAAGCACAGTCTTATAGCATGGCAACGTACTACAAAGATGAGTACCTCATCGCTTTGATATATGGATATTTTCCTCAACTTGATCATGACTTAAAGAACAGCTGGTTAATTCACCTCCTACCCAAATGGTTTAGATCTCAGAATAAGTTTCACACTTACAATGGAAGACAATAGGTCTCTCCTGCTCTTGGACATATTAATCTGTCCCTGCCAGAATAAAACTATGCTATATACAGAAAGAAGTCAAATACCATTCCTACCATCATCATAATCTAAAATGGGAGTATAATCAGAGCCCTGAGAATGAGCATGCACTATATCAGGGCAAGGTGTATGCTTAATGGGAACAAGAGCTGAATACTAAAAGTTCCTAAAAAAATACACCTTACCTTGATATGGCATATGTTCATTCTCAGGGCCCTGATTATGCCCCATTTTACCCAATCAGGACAGTTGACATCTCACAGCAAGCACCTAGGAAGGCTTCTAATGTAGAGAAAATCAAAATTACAGAAGTTCCATCACTCTACCATATAAAAATGTGAGAAACAAAAATAGCCTTGGTCCTGAAACAGTATAACTTGAAAGTGGTTTTTACCTGTCTTAGCAAAGTTTCCACAATTTTATGATTACCAAAGTTGTCACATCTGTCTTTGAAGAAACCAAGTTTCTTATCTATGGCTGTGGTATTTGTTACAAAATATTCAGTTAAGTGACCATCTTAGATTAGTTCTCTTCATTCACATATCCTTAAATGCTGATAATGTGAGGTTCCTTTCTGATATCTTTGTTTTTAATATGATTCTATACATATATAAGAGTAGCATATATAATTCTATAACATATATAAGAGTTCTGAGGAAAATTAAGATGCGAACAGGTGACATTAGTATGCATTATAATTTTCCTCAGAACTCTTATGTGTGGTATCTAGTATTTAATTAACTGTTTTATTTCTAATAGCACTTTCAGATCTTTAACTGAAAATTGGTTTCAGCACTATCTGGTATACTGTTTCTGTAGTGCTTTGGCTAATTTATTTAGCTGACTGCTGACCTACCAGGTTTGTTCTATTATGTTTCCTTATCTAATTTGCTATTTTTACTGAAAACTGTTTCCAAAGAGGCAAAATGTTTTACTTGTTCTAAATATACTGATTGGTGCTGTATAATCAATTTGAAGAAACTGGAACTATTAAAAAAGCAATAATAACCATGAACTTCTTTGGATATCCATTTTCTGAACAGGCCTAGACCTTATATCCTGACCTTATCCTGTTAGTTTTCTTTCTATAAAGCTTATGTAAAAGCATACACACAAAATTGACTTAAGAGACAAAATTAGAGATGTTTAGTATCACAGTTACCCCATTGAGTTATTGAGCAGTTTGGATGTATCCTGGGCTATTATGCAAGTGATATTGAACTTGTTAATCCAAATAAGATTCTTTATACTTCACCTTATCATGCACAGCAAATGTTAAGTCTATATCTTAAAATTTCAATAAATATTTGTATTTGAAATACTAGACTGAGTGCTATTGATAAAACAAAATATGCCAGTTGTGTTTACAGATGCATTCTGTTCTAACATGCATATGACAAAGATGCATTTTGGTTGAATTTCTTGATCATTTAGAAGACCAAATGATCAAGAAATTTGGATGAAAATGAAGAAGAAAGGCTCAAGACAGGAATAGCTGGACTCTTTTCAACCTGCAGTCATGGAGAAATCTTTACTGAAATCACAGGTCCAGCAAGGTAATACTTTAAGGATTCATCTTCATTTCTTATATTCTAAAATGCTCAATAACACTATAATATGCAAAAACTGTCTTGTTCTGTTTGATTGGGTTGTTCTGTTTGATATTTACATTGTATGCTTTAAAAAAAAACATTTAGAAAGTTACAACCCTAATAAGAAATTATTTTTACAGATAATAACTGAATTATATTAATGAAACAAATATAATGATTTATTATTTGTATAATGAAGCAATAAGAAAGCTGTATACGTATTTAAAGATAAATATACTAAAATGACATGGTATCATTTTTATATAACCGGAGCAGATTGCTTGCTAATTTCTCTTCTATTTCCCCCTCTTGTAAATAGAGAACAATGTACACCAGTCTACCCCCTCCTTCCACATCACCCAATCCTGTCATCTGATTGTTCTAACTACTGCCCATCTACACATTATGATAATTAGCTTTTATATATATATATATACAGGGTGTTCGGGATAAATTTGACATATTTATAATTAATTATATTTTTCCGTAAGTTACATGTATTAACACACACTTCTCTTCATTTAAAAGTTTGGACCCTTCTTCATTCATATACAAGATGTCAGAAAGGATGGATAGCTGGAACCCACCTGAATCATGGAAGAGAATAACTTGTATCATGATGATTCGTGCCCGCCATCAAAATAAGGATATTACGACTGCTGCCCAATGCTCCCTGAATACAGTAAAAACAATCAGGCATGAACTAGAGACTTGCAATGGTGACTACGAGGATGTAGCAAGAAGAAAGATCCCTAGCAGACGATCTGATTGCGTTCGTACAGCAGAATTCCTCGCAAATCTGCAGGAACAGGTGTTGAAGAACCCTGGCATTGGAATTCGGGCTTTGTTCGTGGAGTTGCTAACTGTAGTCAAGCCCTGGATAACAAGGGTAGCCAATGGTAGGCCGTATGTATGGCAGCAGGATTCGGCCCCTTGCCACACCTCTGGGAAAAGTCAAAAATGGTTGTCTGAAAATTTCTACGACTTCACCAGTCCAAATGTTTGGCCTCCAAACTCCCCAGACCTTAACCCCATGGATTATTTTGTATGGGGCGCAGTTGAAAAAGACACCAATCGCACTTCCAGTAATACAAAAGCCCAGTTAATGGATAAAATTAAAACAGTTTTTGCGGCCCTTCCCAGGGAGACTGTAGCATCAGCTTGTTCGAGGTTCCGAAGCAGAATTGAAGCTGTGATCGATGCTAATGGTGGTTATTTTGAGTAAATCTTGTTGATAGTATTGTAATTAACTCTGCCTGTAATGTTTTTTTGTCAATTCATTAAATTTAATAGATACAAAGAAGATTTTCTCTTTCCTTACGAAACTGTCAAATTTATCCCGAACACCCTGTATATATATATTTTTTTTATATATATATATATATATAGAAGAGAAATTAGCAAGCAATCTGCTCTGGTTATATAAAAATGATACCATGTCATTTTAGTATATTTATCTTTAAATACGTATACAGCTTTCTTATTGCTTCATTATACAAATAATAAATCATTATATTTGTTTCATTAATATAATTCAGTTATTATCTGTAAAAATAATTTCTTATTAGGGTTGCAACTTTCTAAATGTTTTTTTTAAAAGCATACAATGTAAATATCAAACAGAACAAATCAAAAACAGAACAAGCCAGTTTTTGCATATTATAGTGTTATTGAGCATTTTAGAATATAAGAAATGAAGATGAATCCTTAAAGTATTACCTTGCTGGACCTGTGATTTCAGTAAGGATTTCTCCATGACTGCAGGTTGTAAAGAGTCCAGCTATTCCTGTCTTGAGCCTTTCTTCTTCATTTTCATCCAAATTTCTTGATCATTTGGTCTTCCCAACTTAAGGCTGGTCTTCCAGGTTTCCTTTTGGTTTCTCTTGAATACCAATTTTTACTCTGACTATCCATCTGTTGTCTCTCATTCTGGCGACATGTCCTGTCATCTACTTTTTCTGTTGTAGATTGCTTTTATTACATCTTTGAGTCCAGACTTCTGATTTCTGTGTGTCTTATGTGGTCTATTTTATTTATATTGCACATTCTTCTTTCTATTGCACGTTGAGTGGTTATTAAGCTTTGTTCTTTTAAAGTTGTGTTCCATGTTTCACTGCCATAAGTTAATGCTGGTAGGATGTGACTATTGAAATGATGGACTTTTATTTCTATATCTATGTTTTGGTTGGTAATTGTTGATTTTATTTTGTTGAAGACCATCCAAGCAGCTCTTTTTCTACTCTATTTCATTTGATATGTTGTTATTCATTTTTATAGGCTGTCCAAAGTAGATGTAATCTTCAACTTTTTTGATGGTGTGAGATTCTAGAATGATTGTATAATCTTTGTAGTATTCATTTTTCATCCATCTTGTTTTGTCCAGATGTATTTCCAATTTAATTTTTTGGAAGTTTTGGCTTATGTCATTCAGCATTGATTCTAAGAGTTGGGGGGGGGTGAGATATTAATACCACGTCATTCGCAAATTATAAAATATTTATCATTTCAGCATCAATTGTTACTCCTCCTTTAATGTCAGTTTTTTGAATGATGCTGTCCATAGATGTGAAAAGATTAGGTGATAAAACATCACCCTGACATACTCTCCATCCATACCCATATGTTCACTGGGCATCTACAGATGCCATATGGTCACTCTGATGCTCAGTGATGTGCCACACCAGGTCTTGCCATATAGTCCTGTTGTATGCTTTTCTGGAGGCTTCAACTTTCTGAAGATAAGTCACTCCACACACACGCTACCCATCCATTTCACTGACGGTCTACCCCTTCCTCTTTTTCTAGGAACTTTACTTTCTATTACTGTTCTGAGAAGTCCTCCTTCCATCCTTTCAATGTATCCAAAATATTTTAACTTCTGTCAATATCTTTAAGGAATCTTAAAGTTCTACTGATCTTTTCTAACACCCATTCATTTGTATGCCTTTCAGTGTATGGTTGGTATCCTCAACAGCCTTCGGTAACACCACATCTAAAAAAAGCAGCTATCCTTTTCTCATCTGATTTCTTTAGGTTCCAAGTCTCACATCCATAAGTCACTGTTAGAAAAACAACTGCATTCAAAATCCTCAACTTTGTTCCCACAGAAATAGATCCATCCTTTCAGATTTTAGACAAGTCTCTGATTTTAGTCATTAGAATCTTCTTCTGAACAGCAATTCTTCACATTAATAATGGATTCCAGGTAATGAAACTTGCTGACTTTCTCAATTCTTTCTCCATTAAGCTACACTTATTTCTCAAGAGCTTTCCTGTTTGTATTTCCTTTGAGAACCATAATCTTTGTCTTGCTCAGATTGAGTTTAAGTCCTCTGTTATTACTAATCTTGTTAACATTGTCAAGAATTTGTCCTAGTTCTTCCTTGTTTAGGTCATGAACTAAATAAAACATCCTTTTATAATTGTGTCTCCTCACCTGGAACTCTATCTCTTCACATTTATTAGTATAGAACTTTTCCTTGTCCTGCTTGATGGCTCTTCTGAGTAAAACAGAGATTACTTCTCTATGTAATCTCTTGTATTCTTCAGTCCCTGCATCTCTTTATTTTTCCAACTGCCTTCTTTTAATTAGTTTCCATGTTGAATCTGATATCCACTGGTCTCTTGGTCTTCTTATTAGCCGAGATACTTCTTGGCTGTATCCTGTATCCTTGACTCCTTCCTAAAGCATTTCTGGTGAGTTCTCCTCATTGGTCTCTAAAAAATCATCCAACCAAGTTGATGTTTCTTCTGTGAATCCACTAGGAATTTCTCTAATGTCCAATCTAGTGGGATGTGCCTGACTTGGAAGTTTTTGGAATCTTATTTTGGCTCCTACTAGCTGATGATCTGTACCACAATCTGCTCCAGGACAAGTATGCACATCAGAGATGCTTGTCTTTCACCGTTGGAGAGCCAGGATGTAACCAATCTGGTGCCTTGATCTATCAATGTTAGATATCCAAGTAGAAGTCTGTCATGGATGTTTCTTAAAGCAGATATTGGTAATAACTAATCTGTTAGCATGGGCAAATTCCAACAGTTTCGCCATGGGTATTGCGTTCACTCAGACCAAACATGCCACACTTTGGCCTGACTCTCATTTTCCCACTTTGGCATTTAAGTCCCCCCAAGATGTAAAGTATGTCTCTCCTTGGTAGGCAGTCCAAAACAGTCTGTAAGTTTTCATAGAATTCCTCAATCTCTTCTTCAGGCCTATTCATGTGGGGTACTTAAACTATCACGATTGATACATTGGTAGGCTGAGCCTTAAGTCTAATAGAAAGTATCCTGTCATTAACGGAGTTATAACCAAGAAGGTTATAACTCTTGCCTGAGCTGTCTTCAGTATCGCAGCTACTACTTCATGATGCCTGTCATTTGAAGTGACCTTCTCCATTCCATCTGGTCTATAATTCCCAGGATGTCAATTTTATACCTATCCATTTCTTTACAGACATTCTCAAGAGTATCCATCTGTAGACCCTGAACATTCCGTGTGCCTATGTAAAATTCCCTTCTAAGATTAATCCTATACCTTCTGTGTGTTTCCTTCACAATATGTGGAAAGAGCCTATTTTTCTGTTTCATCTCATACTCTTTTACTTAAATTAATTTTAATCAGGTGATTGAAAAGAGTGATATTTATTGCACCCTCTTTGCAAATATCTTTTTTGAGCTGGATATATGCTATTTCTGCTCCTTGTATTATTAAAGCTTGGAATACTGTGTTATGTTCAAGTGTCAAATGCCTTTTTAAAATTTATAAAAAGAAAATAAAGTGACATCTGGTATTCTCTGCATCTTTCTGTTAGTTGAGTAATAGTTTGAATGTGATCTATTGTTGAAAAGCCTCTTTTGGAACAGACCTGTTCTTTGCAGCTATTTTCATTGATGAAGGTTTGTATTCTGTTTAGAATGACTCTGGTAAATATTTTGTGTGTATGTGATAATAGACAGATGGTTCTGTAATTAATGATTCTTCTTTATTACAATTTTTTATACAGAATTATGGTCTTTGATGTTTTACATATTACATTTTCAGTAGGTGCTTTCCTTAATTGTATATATTGAGTAAATCTTTCTGCTAGAGCTTTAAAAAGTACTTGTTCATCCATTTTTAATTCATCAGATTTTATACCATCATTTCCTAGTGATCGGTCTTTCATATGCTGGATAGTCATTTTTACTTCTTCAGACAGCAATAGTATTTCTTAATTTTCATCTCGTACTAGAGCTGTGACTACTTTTTTAGATCAGTAAAGATTCTCATAAAATGATTTTATTATTTTTTCCATTTCACCCCTATTTGTGTGCCTGTTTCCTTGATTACCTATGAAGATTGATGGTAGTGGTTGCTTTAGACTTATTCCTTTTTCTACTTTTTTTTAGGCTACTGCAGAGCTAATAGGCTAATAGCCTAGCTGCTTCTGATAATTTTGTCATTCTTATATATATTATAGACAATCTTTGTATTCTGCCTCAATTGTTTACAGCTAATTTTATATTCTATATTCTAAACGGTCCTTTCCTGTATTTTTCAGTTTTCTTCTTTCATCCAATAGTTGTATTGTTCTCACTGATAAGCATTCCCTGGTCTTAGGAGAAAGTTCATAAGAGGCTCTTTCTTTGCAATTCAATAAATAATTATTAAAATTTGTTAAATTTGCATTGATGTCATTTTTTAATTTCCAGTCAGTTTCTTCCACATTTTTTCTAAATTCTTCTGAATTTATCTGTTTTGATTGTTTTTTTATGGTTGGAATGTGTTTGTATATGTTAATTTTTTTTGTATTTTGGATATGACAGTGGTCTGAATGAATATCACAGTAAGTTTTTCCCAATGACTTCAACATTTTTACTATTCTTTTGCAATCTGAATAAAATCAGTTTCATTTCTTGTCACCCCATTTAGAGATTGCCAAGTTCATCTCTTTTCAGTTCTCTTTTTAAAAAAAAATATTCATAATATAAAGCCTTTCTGTTTCAGCAAATTCTGCCAGGAGTTTGCTTTGTTCATTTCTCTTTCCCTTTCCCCATTGTCCAATGTATTTTTCTTCACTAGATTCTGTACAGATCTTTGCATTGAAATCCCCACACACACTATAGTGTATGTTGTTTTCTTCTGTAATGCTTTTCGTAGGTGTTCATAGACGCTTTCTATTTCTTTTTTGTCAGCTGTTGAAGTAGGTGCATATAACAAATGAAGATGAATCCTTAAAATATCACCACACACACACACACACACACACACACACACACACACACACACACACACACACACACACACACACACACACATATATATATTAAATATATTATTTATTTCAATACATGAGGAGTAGGGGAGAACAAGAGATCACTCCTGGAAGTTGTGTAAGAGTATTGTTAGTGGGGGGGGGGTGCAGATTGCCAGGGGTAGTTGTGAATGCCTCAAGTGAATAAGTTTAAGGAGAGTTACGATAGGTATTATGTGAATAATAGTAAATGTAGATCTCCTGCAGCGAGTCTTTTTCACTCCATGGAGATACCCATATAATTTTTTTTTTTTTTTTTCTGTTGGGCAGAAACACTGCATTGAACTGTTATGATATTCCAAATATCTCTCCTCTTTTATCCATACTGCTCAACTAATAATGAATTGCGCAATGATTTTTGTGATCCAACGTCTTTTTTTATGTGAATCCTACCTAGAAAGGTTGTGAGCCTATCATTCATGTGGTACTGCAAATGGACCTTGGATAAGATAACTTTAGTTATCTTATCTTGGATAAAACTTTAATTATCTTATTCGGATAACATCTCTGAGTTAACTTCTTTTTATCTGTCTCCTGGAGGGCATCTTGATAGGACATTAGTTCTTTTCAATTACAATTTGAGTTGCTTCTGCAACACTCTAATTGGTCATATTGTTATTTTATCACTGTTGTAATTTGTGTATCTGAAGATGCTGGTTAGAAATTCACGTATATTATATTAAAATGAATTTAATAATTTAATTATTTATTTTCTTCTGGTGATGTTTATACTATAAACCACTGGTAACACTAGCATCTAAGCTTATTGTGACAGCAAAATAACTTATTACAACTCTGTCAAACATATTATTATTATTGCACCCTCCATGGAGTTGAATGACTCATTGTTGGAGGTTCATTCAACTGACAACATATTTATCATACTAAATCATAAAATCCTTAACATTCCTTGCATTAACAACACATTCTGGTAATGCATTCCATTCACTGATAATTCTCCATATGAAAAATCTACTCCTCACCATCTCTCTTCACCACACTCTTCCATAACTTCCAAGGATGACCTCTGATTTTTTCCCCTCTTGCCTTCTACCCTTTTTTATAATCTTATCTGGATTAATCTGATAAAATACTTTCACTAACTTAAATGTCTCTACATCTCTTCACCCTCTCTCCATAGCCATCATTCCAAAGTCCTGACATTGTCTTAGTCACTCACCTCTGGACCCTCTCCAATGTCTCCACATCACACTGAAAACCAGGTGAGCAGATTTGAACACAATAGTCCAAATGTGGTCTGACCAGTGCTTTATACAGTGGCACAACCACTTCCTTATCCCTATATATTAGAATACTTCTTATCATAGCAGCACTACAATGTGTAGCCTTTGCAACACTAGCAATGTGCCCTCTAAACTTCAGTCTACTCTCAACCATTCACTTCCAAATCTCTAATCTGATTCACTTCCTGCAATATGGCACCATCGATATAGTACACAGCCTTATATTTCTGTACTCCAAAATGCAACACCTTGCACTTATTGATATTAAAACTACAACTCCACCTCTTTGTCCAAGTAAAAAGTATATTCAAATCTTCCTAAAGGGATTTAACATAAGCAGTGGTATTTATAATTCTTCCCAGCTATGCATCATCAGCAAACAATTGAAGATCTCCAGCCAGTCCACATGATATATCATTTACAAACAAGTTAAACAGCAGGGGGGCCCAAGAACAGAATCCTGGGGTATACCAGTGGCATACCCCCCCCCCCCCCCAGGATTCTGTTCCATCTAAGCAATATACTATTTATTCCCATCCTCTGCAGCTTGTACACCATGTGGTAATCTATCAAACACTTTTGCAAAGTCCAAAAATATCACTGTATATGATTCTCCCCTATCTAACGCACTTGTTACCTTATTATAGAATGCAAGTAAATTGTTAAAGCAGGACCTACAAACAAACCCTTTACAAATCCATTATAAAGAATGCTATATCCATCAACTCAATCCTGTATTCCTAACCAATCTCTTCAACACTTAGACCACAACTGCAGTTATACAGACTGGCCTATAATTGGAGACTTCTGTCCTAGTACCATGCTTATGGAGTGGTACTATTTTACCTTCCTTGCACTTCTTAGGAAACCTTACCCATTGCAAGACTTTCATTAAATAACCAAGTCAAGGACATAACTAGTGTGCACATTCCTTAAAAATATGAAGTGATATGTCATCCATTCCCACAGCCTTATTAACATCTAACCAATCAACACCTGATACACTTCTGATTCTTTCACTTCCACTTCTCCTACTACTTGCCTCCCTTCTGTATATTGCATGGCATCATTTTACAGAGTATGATATATGTTGATAAAGTACTTGTTCAGTAATTTCACTATATCCTTGGCAGCTGTTATTCTGCTGCAATGATTATCCACCAGTGTTAACTGGTCTGCTATGATTATTCTTTCTCTTGCCTGCCATATAATAAAAAAATTGGCCTGACCAGCAAATCTCCTCTCATATTGCACCTTTTCTTTCTTTACCATGCCCACCATCTTTCCAGCCTGCATTTCACACTCTTTGTGGATCCGATCCCCACCAACTGTCTTGTACCTCCTCCATAGCATTTTGTTTTCCAGCACAGCTTGCTTGATTTCATTGTTCATCCATTTCTCTCCTACTCTATTTATTTGCTAAACCATTGGTATGCAGTTATACATTGCTTTTGTCAGATACTGCCTCGTGAGTTTCCATGCTTTGTCAAAATCTTTTTTGCTCAACTCATCTACCCAATGTATGATGCTGACTGACTACAGAGTTTCTTATAATCACATACTTTATACTTCCACATATGTTTATGAGATGCACTATAGAGCCAGTTCTCTATAATGCAAAGATTGTTCATGCTCTATATCTAACTTAGAAAACTTCTAGTCAGAACCTTTGACTAAAATATGAAATTTGTTTTATGATCACTCTTAACTTGTATTATAGTTCCTTAGAAACATTGTATAGGTAATTAAGTTTAATTGATCAAAAACGTATTGCATTCAAAACAATTTTCCTTAGAATGTAAAATTTATAATTTTAGGTAGTGGATGAGATAAAAACTATTGAAGAGATTCCAGAATGGTTCCATGGTATGAAATTGAATTATGCAGAAAATCTTCTTCGATATAGAGATGACCATGTAGCCTTGTATGTGACAGGTTTGTATTATTATTCAGTGTAATAGTGTATATTTTTGAAAAGATTTTTTTTTTTAATCTTTAATGTTTTTATGACTTCTCCAGATTTCTGTTATTTGCTCAGTTAGTAAAGAAGAAATTCATTTTGTAATAAAGTTTTGCATATCTCATACAGATTTTGAATTTTGTAGGTTTTTGAAATAATCCCCTCCTCAAGCAGACACTCTCACCTGAACAGTCATAAAACCTACAACACAATAGTAATGTGTGTGTGTGGGGGTGGGGGGATGGTATTTAGGGAGAATGAAAATCTGTTGGTTGATTCTGATAGACAGGCTTATACATTGGTCATTCATAACTATTATTTTTCAGGAAATAGCAATGTATACTAAAATATTAATTATAATAACTTTAATTTATACTTTACTATATTTTGATAGTGTTACATTGCCATCATCATTGCTTTTGAGGATGAGTCTGAATGTGAGAATTAGAGAGGTATTTCTTACTGAGTGTGGTATTTCTTTAAAGGAATGCTACTGGTAAGATTTATGTAAGTATACTTGAGAAATTACTGAGAACAGTTGTGGAAGGGAAGCTTGGTGAAGACAAGCTGGATTCAGCCCAAATAGAGGTTGTCAAGATCAGATTTTCACTTCAAGACATAGTTGAGAGATCTTGGGAATATAACAAGGATTTGTAAAAGACATATGAAAAGATGATGAAAGACATATGCCAAGAGGAAAGTGTTCAAAATGCTGCAGTTACATGGTGTAAATGGGACATTATATCAAGCAATATATAGTCTCTATTCAATTCTAACTGTATAAGTCAGTAGTTAAAATTGAATGAGATACAGGAAGATGGTTTGATGTTAAGTCAGGTGTGTGACAAGGATGTACATTATCTTCACTGTTATTATTTATATGGATCACATTATGAAGGAAAGTGGTATTAAATCTGATATCAAAACTGGCAGTGTTAATCTTAGCTCTTTACTTTATGCAGATGTTATACTTCTGAATAAATCCAGCACAAATCTGCGAAATTCCATGGTTAAATTGAATAACTATTATAATTAATGGGGTGCTTAAGGATCAAAGCTGTATAACTGAGAGGAGACCTCCACATAGCCTTTAAAGGAATGCGGAGAACCAACCAGGGCTTCTGACCTAATGTTTAATCCTCACCTTCTCGTGGTGCACCCTGTTGGGTATCTACCTGAATACCGAACAAACGAGGATGGGTTGGCAATTTGGGATTTAGCCGACCAAAACAAGGCCCCCGTTGTTTTTGCCAGGGAACCAGGGCGAACAGCGAAAAGTCAGCTACTGGAACAAATCTGAAAGCACACCCCAACTCAACATCACTAGAGTTAAAGATCGGTACTATCAACATAAGAAGCCTGAATGGCAAAGAAATGGAGCTAGCTGAGGAATTAGATAAGTACCAGATCGAGGAAAAGAAGGAGTAGCCATAGTATTCAACACAAAATACGAGGCTAATCTTCTTGAATGGCAGGCAGTCTCAAGTAGAGTTATGTGGGCAAATATCAGAATGGGGAATTGGACAATGAGACTTATTTGTGCCTATGGTCTCACATAAGGTTCTACTAAGGTAGAAGTGGAGGAATGTTTTGAGGCTTTAGAGAAAGCAACTGACACAATGAAAAAGGAAAAGTTGGTCCTTGCTGGGGATCTAAATAGCAGAGTAGGAAATGATTGTGAGACATACAAAAATATTTTGGGAAAATTTGGAGAAAAGAGCAAAGCTAATAATAATGGCAAATACCTGTTGGATTTCTGCTCAGGACATGGACTGGTTATTACTAACACCATGTTCCAACATAAAAATGTGCACAAATTCACATGGAGAGAAGAGGCAAGGAATAAGAAAAGTCTCATTGACTATGTTATTGTTGATAGTGATGATTTTCCCTGGTGCAGGACACCAGAGTGTACAGAGGATTTGAAATTGGATGCGATCACTATTTAGTCTTGAGCAGGATAAACTTGAATTTCATATTAAAAAGAATAACATGTAAGAAAGTTTTGAAGTGAATAAAAGTTGAGTAGCTCTCAGATGTGAACTGTAGACTAAAATACACAACGATTATTGAAGAAAAAACGAAAGAGTTCGAGAACAGGAACCAAACCTTGGAGATTCAATGGCAAGCCCTGAAGAAAACCCTGATTGATTCACCCAGAGAGGCATGTGGTGAGGTTGTCTGCAAGGATAGAAAAAGCAGAATTCCATGGTGGACACAGGAAGTTAAAGAGACAGTGAAGGAAAAGAAGAAAGCATATCAAAAGTTCCTGGCAAATAAGTCAGCTTTGCTCTTAGAGAATACAGAGACAAATGTAAGAAAGAAGCACTGCATAAAACTAGCTAAACAAAAGTCATGGGAGGACTTTGCAAGAACATAGAAAATAGATATCAAGAAGGTGGTAAGATATTTTGGAGGTTGTTGAAGAAGCTTAGAAATGGAGGAAAGAGGGTTGTAAAAAGAGTTAGAGATGATAAAGGTGACAGAAAAATGGGAGAAAAAGATATCCTTGAAGTAATTACTTCGAAAAATTGCTAAATGAAACAAGCAGTGATAGCATAGTGGTAAAAAACACTCAACAGGCATACAGTCAGGAATACATATCCATTCTTGAAGTAGAAAAAGCCATCAAAGGTTTGAAACGTGGAAAGGCAGCAGGAATAGATGATATTCGATCAGAAATGCTGATGTATGGTGGTATAAAAGTCTTGCAGGGGCTGCACTGCATAGTTCAGAAGGTCTAGACAGAGTGGCAAATTCGCGATGATTGGAGTAGAGCTCTCATAGTACCCATATATAAAAAGGGAAATAAAACTGAATGTGAGAATTACAGAGGTATTTCCCTACTGATCTGATCAGATCTTCACTTTACTACAAATAGTGGAGAAATCATAGGAATATAACAAAGATCTCTATTTGAGTTTTGTAGATCTGGAAAAGGCATATGATAAGGTGCCAAGGGAGAAGCTATTCAATACGCTACAGTTGTACGGTGTCAATGGAACATTATATCAAGCAATACTTAGTCTTCATTTGAGTGGTAAGTCAGCAGTTAGAATTGAAGGAAGTATAGGAAGATGGTTTAATGTTAAATCTGGTATGAGACAAGGATGTACATTATCTCCTCTGTTATTCATTATCTATATGGATCACATTATGAAGGAAAGTGGTATTAAACATGATAGCAGAATTGGAGATATTAATGTCAGCTCTTTGCTTTATGCACACGATGTTATACTTATCAATAAATCCACTACGAGTCTGCAAGATTCCTTGACTAAATTGAATAACTGTTGTAATAGATATGGTATGAAGGTCAGCAATAAAAAGACATGAAAATAGGCAGAATCGTTGAAAATATGAACTGCATTGTGAACCTGTAGAACAAGTAAAACATTTCAGCTACTTAGGCACGATTTTTAGTGAAGATGGTAAATTAAATATGGAAATAGACAACAGAATCAGCAAAGCTGGTATGGTGGGAAGTCAATTGAATAAATTCATATGGAATAAGAGAGAAATTAGTCGAAACACTAAATTAGCTGTATACAAGACAGTGTTCAAACCAGTTTTAACTTGTGGATCTTAGAGCTGGGTCAGAAGTAAAACACTTGACCAAAGACTAGAGACCACAGATATGAGAGTCCTGAGAAAGATTATAGGTGTGAACAGATGGCATCAATGGCAATATCATATAAAAAAACAAGGATATTAGGAAAGAACTTGACATTGTCAGCATCCAGGAATGCGTTAGCATAGCTAATCTCAGGTGATATGGTCACTTAAACAGAATGGGCGAGGAAAGATTAGCAAAACAAGTGTTCTCTGCCAGGTTGGCAGGAAAACGACCCAGAGGAAGACCAAGATAATGGTGGATTGATACAGTACAATGTACCTTAGACGATAGAAATATAAGATCTGATAATGATAATATTGGAGTCTTGACAAGTAACAGACTGATTTGGAGGAAAATTATAGATAGGAAGTTAGTAATGATGTAAATTTTTCATGTAGTACTATCATATCCTGTACACCCCTTGAGGGTACATTTCAGGAATTTGATGATGATGATATAATTAATTTGGTATGAAAATCAGCAATACAAAGACAATGAAAATAGGCACAAACATTGAAAACATCAACTGTATCCTGAATAGTTAACCTATAGAATAAAATATTTCAGCTATTTAGACACAACTTTTAGTGAATATGGCAAATTGAATATGGAAATAGACAACAGATGGTAAGAATTCGACGGAATACAATAAGAATACAGTTTGGTCAGCTAAATCACAAATTGCCAGCCTATCCTCGTTCGTTCAGTATCCAGATAGATACCTAACAGGGTGCACCACAAGAAGGTGAGGATTGGGCATTGGTCAGTTCTACATATTCCTTCAAAGGCTATGTGGAGTCTCCTCTCAGTTATATAGCTTTGACCATTAAGCACCCTTAAGTTTTATAGATCTGGAAAAGGCATATGACAAGGTGCCAAGAGAAAAACTATTCAAAATGCTACAGCTGTATGGTGTCAATGAGGCATTATATCAAGCAATACATTTGTCTTTATTTGAATTGTAAGTCAGCAGTTAGAAATGAAGAAAGTACAGGAAGATGGTTTAATGTTAAACTTATAGAACAAGTAAAACATTTCAGCTGCTTAGGCATGATTTTTAGTGAAGATGGTCAATTGAATATGGAAATAGACAACAGAATCAACAAAGCAGGTATAGTAGGAATTCAACTGAATAAATTTATATGACATAAAAGAAAAATTAATCTTCTTTCACTATGCATTATTCTCGCTTCCCATGCAGGGTCCGCGTGTTACTTAGATGCGACTTCTTGTTAGTACCACTCCCAACCGACCTGTCGCCTAGTCTGCTGCTGGAGGGGTAATATTTTTTTGGCTGTAGAACACATTTTAAAACTAATCATACTAATACCTAGAGTTTAAAAATTTTGTGCTGCCTCGCTAGCCAGGCAGATATCTCACTTATCAGATGTTAGCCTTGGCATGCAGTTGCTGATATATTATAGTCACATGTGTATTTGAATTTTAACTCTGTATAACTAACATTGTCAAACCTGATATGATTTAGCATATGTGTTAGTGTTTATCAGTCTGTGAAGAAAAATTTAATGCATTTTATAAGCGATATTAGACCATTTATTATTATTTAAGTGGATATTAGATCCAGCATTATTTTGAAGCCGAATGTAGAAACTGAACGTTTCGTAAGATAAGTTGACCAGAGAGCTTACGGGAATACATTCCCTGGCATTCATGAGTTGTCTTAGCTTGGACCACATAGAAGACATAGCCACCGCTCAAGCGTTTATACATTCACCTTTTGTAGATCATTTATTATTATTTTTTATTAATAAGATTATTTTTTGATAAGTTTTGGCTTCTAACAATTATGTCGTGAATCATTTATGAAAAAAAGCAATTTCTTCTCTCCCATTATAAGTCATAATCAAATTCCTGCCATGTACCCTCGAGATGTACAGGATATGATAGTACTACATGAAAAATTTACATCATTACTAACTTCCTATCTACAATTTTCCTCTAAATCAGTCTGTTACTTGTCAAGACTCCAACATTATCAGATCTTATACTGTATTTCTATCTTTAAGGCACTTTGCATCATATCAATCCACCTATATCTTGGTCTTCCTCTGGGTCATTTTCTTGCCAACACTTGTTTTGCAAATCTTTCCTCTCCTATTCTGTTTAAGTGACCATACCATCTGAGATTAGCTCTGCTAACGCATTCCTGGATGCTCACAATGTCAAGTTCTTTCCTAATATCCTCATTTTTAATATGACATTGCCATTGATGCCATCTGTTCACGCCTCTAATCTTTCTCAGGACTCTCATATCTGCAGTCTCTAGTCTTTGGTCAAATGTTTTTACTTCTGACCCAGCTCTCAGATCCATAAGTTAAAACTGGTTTGAACACTGTCTTGTATACAGCTAATTTAGTGTTCCGACTAATTTCTCTCTTATTCCATATGAATTTATTCAATTGACTTCCCACCATACCAGTTTTTGTTGATTCTGTTGTCTATTTCCATATTTAATTTATCATCTTCAGTAAAAATTGTGCCTAAGTAGCTGAAATGTTTTACTTGTTCCACAGGTTCTCCGTTCACAACGCAGTTGACATTTTCAACGATTTTGCCTATTTTCATTTTCATTGTCTTTGTCTTTTTATTGGCGACCTTCATACCATATCTATTACAACAGTTATTCAGTTTAGTCAGGAGATCTTGCAGAGTTGTAGCGGATTTATTTAGAAGTATAACATCATCCGCATAAAGCAAAGAGCAGACATTAACATCTCCAATTTTGATATCATGTTTAATACCACTTTCCTTCATAATGTGATCCATATAGATAATGAATAACAGAGGGGATAATGTACATCCTTGTCGGACACTAGATTTAACATTAAACCTAGATTTAACAATTCAAATAAAGACAAATGTATTGCTTAATATAATGCCTCATTGACACCATACAGCTGTAGCGTTTTGAATAGTTTTTCTCTTGCCACCTTGTCATATGCCTTTTCCAGATCCACAAAACTTAAGGGTGCAACTTACAACTCAAATAAAGACTAAGTATTGCTTGTATAATACCCCATTGACACCATATAACTGTAGCATATTGAATAGCTTCTCTCTTGGCACCTTGTCATATGCCTTTTCCAGATCGACAAAACTTAAATACAGATCTTTGTTATATTCCCATGCTTTCTCAATTATTTGTTGTAAAGTGAAGATCTGATCCTGACAGCCTCTATTTGGCCTGAATCTAGCTTGTTCTTCACTAAGCTTTTCTTCCACAATTCTTCTCAACCATTTCTCAAGTATACTTGCATAAATCTTACTAGGAACTCTCAGTATAAGTAATCATTAAAAATCTTCAGTATCATAATAACTCAATAAAATAAAACCTTTAGATCTCTACAAATAACTACACTAGTGCATTTCTGAATTCTGATTGGCTCCGAAACATTGTTGGATGGTGAGGGCTTAAACCCTCACCAGTAGCAACTCAGAAAACAGAAAAAACAGTAGGTTAGAGCTTCTTTTTCACCTTTCCAAGTTTTAATATTCACTGTTAATGGACAGTTTCTGCATATTTTATCACTGTGTAAGGAGTACGCTAATTACTACTGTCTGTTGCATGTCTATTTTAGATTGCCATTTATTGGTTACCTGACAGTATAACTGATTACTCTATAAGATAAAATGATGCATGCATATCCTATCCTCTCATCGGTCATGTTCCATTATGACAAAATTAGTACTAATCGACAAAACAAGTATTAGTGATGATCAGTATTCCCAACTTGATGCAGAAAATAGAAAAACTCAGAAACTTCACTCAGAAAACAGAAAAACAGTAGGTTAGAGCTTCTTTCTCACCTTTCCAAGTTTTAATATTCACTGTTAATGGACAGTTTCTGCATATTTCATCACTGGGTAAGGAATAAGCTAATTACTACTGTCTGTTGCATGTCTGTTTTAGATTGCCATTTTTTTGGTTACCTGACAGTATAACTGATTGCTCTATAAGATAAAACGATGCATGCATATCCTATCCTCTCATTGGTCATGTTCCATTATGACAAAATTAGTACTAATTGACAAAACAGGTATTAGTAATGATCAGCATTCCCAACTTGATGCAATAATTAAAGTAAACATACAAACAACTATATACTATATAAAACATGAAACAGAATCAGCATTACATAAATAAAAACTGATTATCAAACTAGAACCTCTGATTTTTTTTAACTATCAACTAAAAATTTTCACTCGTCATAGATGAGCAGACAAAGTGCATTTTTGAAGTTGTGCTAATAAATAAAAATATTTAATAATAGATAATGTTTAAGAAAGTTATAGATGATATATGAATGGTAGGATGATATTAAAAACGAAGATATTAGAAAGAAAGTTGACATTGTTAGCATTCAGGAATCTATGAGTAGAGCTAATCTAAGGTGGTATGGTTACTTTTACAGAATGGAAAAAAGGAAAGATAAGTAAAACAGGTGTGAGATGCTAAAGTGGCTGGAAGAAGACCCAGACTAGGTGGATTGATGTAGTCAAAAGTCCCCTAAAAGAAGTATAATTTCTGACAGGCAACAGACTAAATTGAAGGAAAAAGGAAAAGGGAGATTAATAATAGTATAAACTTAATTGTGTAGTACTGTCGTAGTATCTTGTATACCCTTTTTTTAAGGTACATATCAGGAAATTGACAATGATGATATTTGTCTTCTTGCTTACTTTTATTGGTACCCAAAAACATTAACATCTCCATGTTTTTTGACTTTCTCTAAGAAACATTCTTCATATTAATGTGATTTAGTTTGTTATTCCAAGATTCTAAAAAGTTAGTGAGCTTATCTCTATATTTATTTAATGTACTTACTAGTGGATACTTAAGTTAGCCCTCATGACTGTGTCAAGTATTTTGTGTTTTTATTGCAAAGTAAAAGGCCTGTTAAGTTTTTCTGTTGGGTGATAATGTAAGTAATAAACCACTTCAGGTTTTCAGTAATCAGCCTTCTTCCTTGTTTTATTTTCTTCTCCCCCCCCCATCAGCCTCTGGCACACATTTTTACACTGCTTTTAGGGTTAGTTATACCTAAGAATATTAAACTATGCTAACTTTTTAACATAAAAATGCAGTTAAAAGAACTAAAATCAAATTATAGTATTTTAGTCCTCAAGGCAGATAAATGCAAAACTATTATTATGAACAGCAGTCTTGTCTGCAATAGTAATATGCAGATGCACATTTCAAAATTTAAACTTTCAATCAGCCTTGATGACGCTTCCCTCATTTCTGTCATTTCTCTCTCTCACTCACACACACACAAATTGGCACATTTTCCCCAGATCTTGCAGATAGACTGTTTTAAATGGCAAAGTATCATCTACCTACAGAATGTAGATACTGCTGTAACTTAATTTGATGATTATGTTCTAGTTCAGGAAGTTGGTGTGAGAAGACCAGTGAGCTCCTCAAAAATCATCTCGGTAGTAGCAATAAATAAGTGGTCTAAGTGATGATCTGTGGCATCAGGCCAGCCTTCTTGATAGCCAGTACCCAGTCCTACAACTGCAATTTTAGGTACCAATCAAGCATTATATTAGACAACATGTAATCAACCTATAATGCATCATCAATCTAAATTAGCTTCCATCCAATAAAAGTTGAAATTAGAACTTGAGTTACATATGTCAGTCTGTTGGCTGACTGGGTGGATGATGTTTTCCATTTGTTTAACAGGCTATAGGTTCGAATTACACTATGACCATAGATGTTTGTGAGTGTCTTTGGTGATAAATGAGTTTTCATTTTCCCTTTGTAAGACTCTTATCCTGTGAGGGCTGAAGCAGCTTAAATTTTTTTTCCATATTTGATCCCTAGAGCATTTCCAGATTATCTAATATCCTTTGTCCACCCACAGTGGGCTCTTTCAAAGTCCTTATGTTCTTCATGATGTGTCAATACTGACATTCCACGAAGAACATAATTAAAGCTAATTTTAATTTAACTTAATTAAAGCTAATTTTAATTCTTCAATGTTACTGATTATTCAAATTTCTACAATGTGGAAATTTCATTTTTTTTTTTCTGAAGGAGAAGCTCTTCAAAAAGATGAAAGAGTCACGTTTGCTGAGCTGTACAACAGAGTTGCTCTTTATGCTGCTGCTCTTAAAGAAGCAGGTGTTGAACCAAAAGATAGAATAGTAGGTGAGTGAACACTCTATTTACACTTTTTAGAACTAAGAGGTTATAAAATTGTGGGAAAAAAATTGAACTTAATTTTTATTCTTCATATTTTTGAATATATGGGATATTATAAACTTTAGGGAACCATACATACTGTTTATTTTTAATGCATATATTGTAAAATTCAAGTATCTTATAACCATCAATCAGGGATGCTTGCTAATGGCTTTGATTGGGTATGAGACTTGATTAATCTCTGCTTGTGATAAAGATTAGCCAGGAGATTGGATCATTTATTATAATATTTAGCATAATATCAAGTTCAAAAATTATTTCAAGCATAATCTCAGAATCACATATTTGTTTTTTAGAAATAAGACATGAAAATGGAAGTTTAGTATTCATTTGTGGATGATGGATAGAGTTCATTTTTATCGAGTTTATAGAATTTTGATAGAGTTCAGTTTTAGGAAGAATAACAGTACAGCTATACAAACAGCACAGTCTGTTTGTACTGTTTGTATAGCTTTCAACATTAAACATGCCTCAAAACAAAGGTGAAATTTGCTCTATAATAATTAAGATCCCTTTCAGTGAGCTCAATCATATTTTAAAAATGAATAGGCAGTTTTTGGAAAATAATTATTTTAAATATTTTGTTTATAAATAAGGTTATAAGTGGATAGTCTTCATAGTAATGGCATGTATTGTGCAATGAAAATGGAAAATTCATTTTAGAAATTATGGACTTTACAACTGTGTTATAAATAACTTTTAATATCCCGACGTTTTGATCTTCATATTAAGATCATCATCATCTGGAGCATATACAAATATACAGGACAAGCTAAGTTACATTACATACAGTAAGCTACAGAAACAATGAATTGATCACATGTTATTCTACTGGCATGACCTCTAGTGAAAAAAAAATTATAAACTACATCAAGCTAAATTCTATTTATGATAACATGAATAAATGTTCTTTCTTACAGATAGTTTTCTTTCAGTAACAATGATGTCCTATTTTTAGCATTACAGTTATATTTGATTTAGGATCCTAGATTTTCTACAGTTTTATTTATAGTTGCTTTTAGAGAGGAAGGTTCCGTGGGTCGAATATATGCCTTCCACATGGAATTTTTAGACCATCATTATCGTTCAGATTGGGGTGGTTGGTAATAATCTCACAGGCTTATTACCAACCACCCCAATCTGAACAATGATGATGGTCTAAAAATACCAAACATATGGAAGGCGTATATTCGACCCACGGAACCTTCCTCTCTAAGAGCAACTATAAATAAGACTGTAGAAAATCTCGGATCCTAAATCAAATATAGCTGTAATGCTAAAAATAGAAATGTTACTGAAAGAAAACTATCTGTAAGAAAGAATGTTTATTCATGTTATCATAAATAGAATTTAGCATGATGTGGTTTATAAATAATTTTTTTTTTTTTTTTACTGGAGGTCATGCCAGTAGAATAACATGTGATCAATTCATTGTTTCTGTAGCCGTGTAACACTAAAAGAAAGGAAAATGGAAAGAGTGGCCCTAGTTGGAGATCAAAAGAGCAGAGTAGGAAATGAATCCCACCAGACATATAGAACTGTTTTCGAAAAATTTAGAGAAAAGGGCAAGGCTAATAATAATCTACTAGACTTCTGCTCTGGTAATGGACTAGTCATTACTAACACCATGTTCCAACATAAAGATGTGCATGAGTTCATGTGGAGAGAAGATGCAGGAAATAAGAAAACAGATACAAGAATATACAGAGGTTTTGAAATTAGAGTTAACCATCAATTTTAAGTGGGATAAAATGAATATTACATTGTAAACATTATATAAGAAAGTTTTTAAAAAGAATTAAAGTTAAACAGCTTTTACAGGTAAACTCAAGTATATAAACATTATTGAAGACAAAAATGAAACAACTCAAAAATAAGAACCAAACTTTTGAGTCTCAGTGTCAAACTTTGAAGAAAACATTGATTGATTCAGCTAGGAAGGTATAATGAAGTTGTTGTCTGCTAGGATAGAACAATAAGAATGTTGTTTATTAAAGAAGTAGTCAAATTGTTGACTGCTTCTTTAATAAACGACATTCTTATTTTGAATTCAAATAATTCAAAGTCAGTTGAATTCAAAGACAGTTTTAATGATGCCAATTGGTTAATCAAGGTTGCCTACCTTTGTGACATTTTTGATTTTTTAAATAATTTAAATCTGACATTACAAGGTAGCAATGTAACTGTATTTAAAGTGCAAGAGAAGGTGGAAGCTGTAACAAAAAAAAAACACTCAATTTGTGGTCCTGTTGTGTGGAAGCAGGGAATTACAAATCTTTTACAAAGCTAACAGAATTACAAAAAGAGTATAATATGAGTTCCATGCCGGAACATATGCTAGGACTGCAGACAAGTCTGAAGGAATATTCCCCCCCCCCCCCCCAATCAACAGCAACAAAGCATGGATAAGGAACCCTTTTATAATGAATGCAGAATCTGAGACAGAATTGCTGGATTCAGATATTTTTGAATCTATAATTGAACTGTCATGTGATATGGCACTCAAAGACATTGAAATGTCTTTGAGTGCCGTATCACACAACAGGGTCCAGGGTTTCTTCGTGATGGGGAGGAAGTGGAGAGGAGCCAGAGACGAGTGACCAAGATAATAACAGGTCTGTGGAATGAACCTTATGAGAATAGGTAGGTTGAAGATTTGTGGGTTGCAGAAATTGGTCGATAGGCGAAGGAGGGGTGATATGATTGAGACATTCAAATTACTGAAGGGTTTCTATAAGATTGATCCAGAAGATATTTTTGAAAATATGACTGGTGGTGTTAGGACTAGGGGCCATGAATGGAAGCTGGGCAAGAGCATAGTTGACAAGGGTGTTAGAGCTAGGCTTTTTACTTGGAGAGTAGTGAATGAGTGGAATAAGCTTCCAGAGTCTGTTGTGGGTGCTACGACCGTGAATGAGTTCAAGGCAAGGTACGATAGATACTGTGTGAATGTCGAATAGTTGTTCTTGACATAATGTTAGGGCCTCCTTCGATGAGTCTGTCAACTCCTTGGAGTTGCCCGGGACAATAATAATAATAAAAAAAAAAAAATGTCTTCAACACAATACCACTGATGGATTTTTGGCTGTCTTGCCATCAGGAGAACCCCGTTTTAGCAGAAAAAGCGTTAAAATTTCTAATGCCTTTTGCCATAACCTATAAGTGTGAAACAGGCTTTTCAGCACTGGTTTTTCTAAAAAAATAAATATAGAAACCGATTGGAAGTCGAACCGGATTTAAGAATAAAGTTATCATCTTTTCCTCCAAACCTGAAGTTTCTAGTTAGCAAACATCAACAGCATCACACTTCTTATTAATAAATTACTTGGCTTTAGTTTAATTTCTTTATATTTTTGTAAGAGTAAATGCTTCTTTATTATCATAATAATAAATGAAAACTCTATGAACATTCAAATCTTAGTGGGTCACAAAGATGAAGTATTAAAATAACCAGGCCACGGATAAAAACGTTCGGGAAGCCTTGGTCTAAAGTATCTATCAACTACAGCCAGATCTAGTTAAGATGTTCTCAGCTTTTTGGAATGTGAGTTGCAATGGCAATATCATCAGCATACATGAATCTCTGTGATGTTGTCTCTGGGATATCACTAATATATAAGTTAAAGAGCAACGGGGCAAGAACTGAACCCTGATGTAGGCCATTTTTCCTATTAAACTTTAAAACAGCTGCATTCAGAATCTTTCAACTTTGTTCCTGTGGAGATAGATCTATCTTTCCAGATTTTAGACAAGTCTCTGACTGTTGTTTTAGCAATTCTTAGTCTTCTTCTAATGGATATCTGTAATGTAATGCTCTACGTGAATGTAGAATTTGATATTGGATCAAGTTGATTCTCTACTTTCCTTTTAGGCTATGTAAGGTTTCCTCATATTATCTAGCTTTGATCTTCTGAGTGTTATTAGGTGGGGACCTTTACATAATCACACATTCAGGCCGCTTATGTATTCATTATATAAGCCAGTACCACCTAAAGTTTTTAAATATTATTGAAATCTTTCTAAGTCTGCTACAAACTTTAGTTAATATCTAATTGAAATGTCCCTTACTACAATTGATTTAATATATGGAGCAACATGATATCAATCTAACTCTTAGCTCCTTACATTTGGAACAGCAGCACAGGTTATGAGTGGACATCTCGTGTTGTATTCATTTATAGATTGGGTAATCTTTGATGATAGTTATTGATTAGATACCTATTTAATGAATCACAGCCATTTGCACAGAGCCAAGCACACAGATATTGAATCAGGCATAACATATTTTTGGCCAAGTTTCAACATTAAGATGACCATTAACATAATTGTACAAAAATGCTTTAATGGATCATGCAGGAAGATTTGATCTGAGGTCACATTGATTTTAATGGTGTTAATGTTCTGATTTTGAAAACAGACTAAAGTTGTCGATAATGATCCACCTTATTTGCTTGCTGCTGTCTTTGAGAATGTGGCAATATTCAGAAATAATTTTGTTTTCAAATTGAAGGTCTCATTATGATGGAGGAACAACAAATAAGAGAATAATCTGAATTAGTGCTGATGAAGCGGACCTATTAGATCACTTAAAGATATCTGTCAGTGAAGGACATGGCAGATATCTTTAAGTGATCTTCACATAAATTTACCCATCGTTAGAATACTGCTCATACATTTGGGATGGTGCACCTAAACCTCCCTAAAAATTCTTGATGGGCTCCAGAGGAGAGCAGTTCAGCTCATAGACAACCTCTCCTTCACAGACTCGCTTCAACCATCTCACTTTATCATGTCAGCTCTGTCTCACAGGTACTTCCATGGTCATTATTCCATTGAACTGCAAATATATATGAATGCCTGCTTTCTTAGGAACATTTCCCCATTTAGGAAAATGAGGAAGTGTTCCTAATAAAGTGGCCACTCAGTGTAATTTCTCCACTTTCTGTTGGACCTGTCAAAACAAGAACAGTAGCTGTACAACTGCAAATACATCAAACCTGCTTCTCTTGCATATTTATTCTATCTACTTTTGTCCTCTGGAAAATTCTTCCTCATAACATGTTTCCCAACAACTACAACCTACAGTTTTTCAAGAGGAATGTCAACACATTTCTTCTTTCTCAATCCTTACTCCTTACCTGCATCCCACATATTTCACTGATGTGCTATAGGTTCTTGTATCTCTCGTGTGGGTTACAGACATATTGATGGGGGTGGGGAGAGACTTAAAGATTTGAACTTATTTTTGGAAAATACAATTATCTATTACATGGTCTCTGATGATTGTTGCCATAGTAACAGCAAACTGATATCCCGCTACCTTCAGAAGTGGTACGGCTTGTAGTATATTTCGTTACTTCCAAGATAACCTGAAAAAAAGTATAGACATATTGATGGGGGGGGGAGACAATCAAGCCTTCTCTGGGAACAAATGAGTATGAGTGCAGGAATGGCTGTGAGGAAATAGCCATCCCCCCCCCCTCTGGTATAGAAGAGTATGAGTGTAGGAATGATTATGAAGACCTTAAATAATGTCATTATTTAATGTTAACTGCAGGCCCAAGGCAATGTTGAAATGTATGTAAATGAATGCCCAAATTATCAGAAATAAAGGAGAGGAGTTTTTGGCATTGATCAGTTCGACTTGGCTCAAAATTATTGGGATTAGTGAGACCTGGTTGTTAGCATATGATGTAGTTACAGGTATAGAATATAATGGATATTGTACTTTCAGAGAAGATAGAAGAAATAGGACAGGAGGAAGGATATTGTTAATGATAGCTGAAAAACTTCAACCAACAAAAATAGATGTTAAGGTAGATTGTAGATCTGAGGGAAATGGTTCATTTGAGGCTGTCTGGTGTGAAAGGTGGAAAATAGGACAAATTATATTGCTGGTTGCTGCTATAGACCTGCGGGGGGGGAGCAGAATCCATAAGAAGATGTGCTAATCTACAAACATGCATTTGTAGATTAGCACAATGAGTACAGGCCAAAAAAATTAACATGGGCGACTTCAGCTATGGGGATATAGATTGGAAGAAGGAAAGAGCACATGGCCAAATGGAAATGGAATTTATAAGTTACTAAGGGATAATTACCTGAAACAGCATGTGATGGAGGGGACCAGAAGTTTTGAGAGCACTGGACCTGGTAATAGCATCAGAAGATCTATCTATAGCTGCAGTAGCAACTCTACCTTTGATTTGGGAAGTGATCATGCAGCCTTGTCCTGGGCAGTTGCTCAACATGTGGAATTTTCAGTCCAGAAGGTGTTTATGTAGAATTACAAAGCTGGCGATTATGACAAACTTAGGAGACAACTTGCCGCAGTGCCATGGTATAAGAAGTTACTTGGAATGAATGTCATTACTGCATGGGAAGCAGTCAGGGATTGTTTGAACAAGGCAAAGTAGGACCCAGGGGCACGCCAGTAGTGTCTGGCGCCTGTGTGCAGAACTTTAGTTGGCGCTCCTAAACCCAGTAGTGTGGCAGTAGTGTCCGGTGCCTGTGTGCAAAACTTTAGTTGGCACCCCTATCCCCCCCCATGCCCAATAAAAAAATCACTTTAAAAAAACTTTTTTTTTAAAGTATTTTCTCCTCTTTTGTGCCTTCACTATCCTGGTGCCCGTGTGCATCGCACACATTACACACGTTGCCGGCGTGCCCTGGTAGGACCATTGTTATATTTATTATTTTCAATAATATATTATTTACTAAGTGATTACTTTGCAGTTACTGATGTGAGAATTGAGGGTAGATGAACTGGAGGTACTCCATATATTGAAATATATCAATATGAATAGCTTGGACAGTATGCCAGCTTGTGTGCTATGAGAATGTGCAAGTGAACTGCAGTGCCTCTGATGAAGTTGTTTAATCTAAGTCTCAGCTCTCGCAAGGTTCCAAAAAAGTAGAAAGAGGATAAAATAATTCCATAACATATAGATGGCTCCAAGACAGAAGTAGCAGATTACAGACCAATTAGTGTCTTTGAGTGGTAGTTAAAGTATTGGAAAAGTTGGTTAAAAGTAAAATTCAGGAATGGGTGGATAGGAATATGATACTCTATAGGGGCATCATGGCTTTGTAAGAGGTAGTTCCTGCCTCAATAATTTATTCACATTTTATAGTAAGGTGACAGCAGAATTGGATAAAGGAAATGGCTACACTATGATAATCTTGGCTTTGTAAAGGCATTTGAGAGAATACTACATGGAAAATTATTATGTAAGTCAGAGCAAAAGGGAATGGATGGTGTGTAGTGGTGGTGGTGGTGGGGGGGGGCTGATTGACAGACATCTGAGGATGATATATGGTGGAATCAATGCGATTCCACCAGACATTAACTTATCTCAGGGTTCTGTACTAGGACCATTACTCTTTAATTTGTATGTTAATGATACAGTGGAGGTTTGGGGGGGGGGGATTCAGTTGTTTGCTGATGATGCAAAACTGGGGAGAGCAATAGTTGAAAAAGGTGATATAGATATCTTGCAGGATGATTTAAATAAATGGGCAGCATGAGAAGAGGACAGTGGTTGTCAATTTATATTGTAAAATGTAAGGATGGAATGGAAAGAAAGGATTACAATTTCATATCATATCGATGATACTAGATTACAGGAAATTGATAAGGCTTGGGGGGAGGAATCAATGGTAGATAGAGATTTGAAATTTAGAGGATATTATTATTATTAACCTCCAGGGAGTCCAAAGTCTCATCAAGGGAGGGCACCTACTCTGCAACTCCTCCGTCTCCACCACTCAATTCACCAACTACAACGAACCACAACTACAATCATCTATACCAATGCCATCTACTGACCACCACGACTAGTGTTTTCACAGACAATCACAAATATTCATGCTCACAGCAGGATTCGAACCTGCAGCCATTTGGCTGGAGAACAGATATGCTAACCACTCAGCCAAGCAGGCCAGCATTATTGGATGTTGAAGAAGACCACATTGACAAATAAAGATAGGGAGGAATGGCATTGCCTGAGTATGTTGTGAATGTAGACCCATTGAATAATTTTAAGTCATGGTTGGATGAGCATTGTGTGCAATAGTGTGTACCTCCCATGATGAGTCTCTGACTCCATGGAGGTTGGACGTTAATAATAATAATAGTTATCTCTCTCTTTATAAGACTATGATTAAGCTGTATGTTGACTACTGTGCACAGACTTGATCACTTGCATTTCTAGGGGACTGGGAGGTTGATGGAAAGGATTCAGAGATGAGTGACTATGCTCGTGACAGGTCTGTGGAATAGTACCCTTTGAGGAGAGATTGAAGGTGTGTGAGTTGCAGAGTTTAACTGACAGACAGAGAAGAGGGAGATATGATAGAAACTTATTAAGTTATTAAAGTAATTCTATAAGATTGACACAAAAGAAAATTTTCAATACATGGGGCATAGGGAGAACACAAGGGGGGGTCACACTTGGAAGTTATCTAAGAGTGAGGTTAGTAAGGGTGCATTAGACTAGGTTCTTTACTTGGAGAGTGGTGAATGAGTGGAAAGAATTGCTAAAGGTGGTGGTGAGTGCTCCAACAGTGAATAAGTTTGAGATGTATGATAGGTATTTTGTTAATGTATAATGTGGATCTCCTGCCTTTCTTTTAGGCTTACACGGTGATCCAAATGCATTTTTGAAAATTATGGAGACAACTATAGATAGATACTTGTTGTTGTGCCCAATGTATTTCTACAACCAACAGATAATACTAATAATAGGACTCTAGCGTTGATGTATAATTTTTTTTTTTTTTTTTCCACCAGAGGTCAGGCCAACAATTGTTGTAGCGGTTAGTCAGTGTCTTTAACAAACCAGTTTGATTGTAGTGTAGCTTGTTTTCTGTTTATATGTGTATGCTCCAGAAGATGACCTTGACATAAAGGTCGAAACGTCGAATGTAGATTTTAGTTATATTAAACTAAAGTTTTTATTCAAACATGGTAGTTGTCTCCATAATTTTCAAAAATGCAAGTGGATCTCCTGCAATGTCTTTTGACTCCATGGAGTATTATCCATATAAATAATAGTAACTACTGGCTGACTGACTGACTGATTTTCCCTTTCAGTCGTTTCCGACTGTAGGAGGTGATTTTGTAAGCATTGCCCACAAAGTATTCCTGGTGAGATTTTTTTTTTTTTTTTTACAGGGTAGTTCACCATTGCTTTCCCCAACCCCCCAATTTTATCTTGGCCCAGATCCAGCATATGGCTGGGACGTATTCATGACTGTAATCCATGTGTGTTCATGGGGCCTGTTTGCCTGTTCTAGGGGATGAAAAACCCGAGTTTCCTGGTGAAAAAACTCCCTAACTCTATATGAGAACGGCTAACTCACCTTTCGTCGAAAGAGACCAGATAAAGTATTAAATTTAGTTTAATCCTTTATCCAAGTGTGAGCAAACAAAGTTTGCACCTGAAAATATCTTCAGGACTTGGGTAAGGTGGTACAACACCGGGCAACTCGTAGCAAAGATGGACCAAGCTAATATCACTCCTATCACAGTATCTCCTATAATGCAAAACACATCTCCTTGCGGATATGTATGATGTTATGCATTAAGGGAAGGGCCACTACCCAGACTAGTTTAAACTAGTCTGGGTAGTGGCCCTTCCCTTAATGGGAGATACTGAGATAGGAGTGATGTTAGCTTGGTCCACCTTTGCTACGAGTTGCCCGGTGTTGTACTACCTTACTCCAGTCCTGAAGATATTTTCAGACGCAAACTTTGTTTGCTCACACTTGGATAAAGGATTAAACTAAATTTATTATAGTCTAACCAAGTGAAAAAAAAAAACTTTCAAGACCAGATAAAGGTTCTTCACATCACTGACGGGAATTGAACCCAGGTCTTTCTGACCAAAGGGCTTCGTTTATACTGACTGAGCTATGAAGGCTCCAATAGTAACTAAGTCCTCGTAACATAATTCCTCAAAAATCCTTCAGTCTGTTTCATCTGAGCTATCATCTTAAAATGCTTAAAAGTTAAAGATTATTTCCAATCACATTTTCTTTTCAATATTTGTAGTAATTTGTTTAAATGTTATGTATAAAAAATATTATTAGAAAACTGTCAAAATAATTTGGCCACAAACTTGCCCAACCTGGGTTAGTCTAGTTGGCCAAGTGGATAGCATCCCCTTTTGTAAGTTGTGAATGTTCATAAGTTGAATTTATTACTTTCATAAGATGCATTGATAATTTTTATAATGCATTCCTGAAATAAATTAATTCACTACAAAGATAATAAAAATGAATAATTTCAAAATAAGTTATTCCAATTAATTAGATTATGAAATGTGATGTCTTTTTTTGGTTTCTTCATGGAAAGAAAGTGTACAGTATACATAATAATTGTTAATACAGATATAAAATTATTAACTTCATATTAATTTTACAATGAAAGTTTATTGTAAAATCACTTAATATGAAAAGAATTAATTAATTAAATGTTTTCATTCCCCTCTCCAATTCTTTGTACATTTGTTTATTTGTTCGTAGCAGGAGAACTCTCTATTAATGCAGTGCAGAACAACCAAATGTATAAGAAATGGTGTTCCATTTCTTGGATGACAATATATACTTTTTTACAGATAACTGCAGACTGAACAAAGCTTGCACTGCAACTATAATCACAAATTTTTTGTTTACCTTATAAAACTGCTGTAACTATTAAAATGATTAAAGTTATAAATATGACTAGTTGAAGCAAGCAATTTGCAGTTTTTTATTGTCACTTAATTATGTATAGTTTAGTTTCTATCAAAATCTTTTTTTAGGGCTTCCAGGTTATGTAAAACTTTAGCCCATCCATGGCTGATACTAATGTATTTACATTTATGACCTTTCTTGAACAAGAATACACATATACACATTTAAAAAAAAAAATCTGTGTGTGTGTGTGTGTGTGTGTGTGTACACTCATGTTCATAGAAAGTGCATTGCCTGCTATGAACGTGTTTTTTTTTTTTTTGATAATTAAATTTGAATGCCTATTTAAAAAGGGATGACACAAATAATATTGTCAAAATAATGAAGACGGTAATATTAACATTTTTATTTTTGATTAATATTGGCTCTTTTTAGTACAAGATGTGACATAATTAAGAAATGACAACAAACTTGAAAAATTTGCAAATTTTTCAAAATCAAGTGGACAGTGATATTTTCACTGAAAAAACAAATACTGGTATCAAAATTTAGTTCAACTATACACAGTTTCACTAACATTACCTTTTGCCTTTATCACAGCTTGGCATCAGCAGGGCATTGACAAAATCAATTTCCTGATGGATGTGACTGTCAATTCATGGTTCCATACTCCTATAAGGATTTCTTGGAGCTCCTGAAGTATTTTTGGTTTCTTCTTATGTATTTCGGTCTCCATTTGGTACCACAAATTCTCAGTGGAGGTTGAGATCTAGTCTATTTCCTGGCCATGGTAGTTGCTGAATTGAGTGTTCATTGAGTGACTTATTAACTTGCAACAAAAACTAAAGTGTTTTAAGTACTAAACTCTATTTGTATGGTGCATTTTATGGTTATAATAGCATTACTTACACTTTTTGCCCTATGAACAAGGGGGCAGAGTCATCCTGAAATATGCAGTTCTCATTACCGTAAAGTGGTCTCTGATAGTTGGAGGTGGAAGAAATAAGAGATCTAAGGGTGATTGTGGATAAGGATCTGAAATTTAGGGGATACATAGCCAAAATTGTGAAGACAACACAAAGGCTTCTGGGAATGATACGGAGGACACTAACTTGTAGAAGTAGGGAGATTCTTGTTCCATTATATAAGACTTTGTTTAGGCCACACATGGACTATTGTGGCCAGATTTGGTCACCTGGTTTTCAGAAGGACGAAGAGATGTTGGAAAGGTTCCAGAGGTGACTGTAAGGTCGTTTCTAACCTCTGGTATGAGGAAAGATTGAGAAGATGCAACTTGCAGAGTCTGGTGGACAGGAGGAAGAGGGGAAATATGATAGGGACCTACAAGTTAGTTAGGGGTTGTTATAGGATCAGTGCTGGAGAGGTTCTACAATAGTGGGATATCAGGGGAGAACCAGAGGTCATCCCCGGAAACTGTATAAAGAGGGTGTGAGTAGGGGAGTGAGAAGCAGGTTTTTTTCATGCAGAGTTGTGAATGATTGGAATGCCTTGCCTGAGAGTGTGATGTCTGCAGAGAATTTGAGTGTGTTTAAAGCACGGTATGATGAGCTGTGTGTATGATAAAAGGACCTCCTAGATGAGTCTTTGATGGGTAATAATAATAATAATAGGCAGCAATTTTTCTTCTAAAATTTTCTGATGCACCTGTGCATTCACTGAACTTTTTGTGAACTGCAAGCAACCAACGGCATGATATGATATACAGTCCCAGATCATCTGACTGGCTGAGAATTTGACTGTTGATACCAGACAGCCAGGGTTGAAATTTTCCTCTGATCATCTTTGAACTGTGTCTGCCATCAGTGCCCTGCAGGTTAAACTTTTTCTCATCAGAAAAAAATTACTCTTTTCCACTGATCAGGGATCCATTTGATATGCTCTTTGCACTAATTTAACCAAGCTAATCTTACTTTTTTGGTTAATAAGAGCTTCTGTTTAAGACATGTGGCTATCAGTCTCTGTCGGATGAGTCTTCTCCTGACAGTTACAGAATTTGCCACAACTCCCAGTTTCTTCTTCTTAGTCTGGTTTCAGTTCTCTGGATGACACATGGCGATTTTTGAGGCAGAGCTGCTTTAAAACTCGATCTTGGCATGGTGTAGACAGTGGCTTTCTTCCTTTCAGCAGATCCGGTTTCCTTCACTTTTGACAGCAGCCATACCACAGTAGATTGATTATAGGACACCCTTTTAGTTATTTCATGAGAGGAATAGCCTTCTCTATTCAAAGCTTGAATCACATTCTTTCTGTGAGGTGTTATCTGCATGTAACTAGCAATAGTGATTTCGGTGCAGAAATATGAAAACTAGCTCTTGCTGTCTATTTATAGCATAAAAAATTCTGATGCAATAACAGCAAGCAGAAACTGTGGGAATGATAGATGATGCAATACAACAATATATCAAATGATAAACTAATGAAATGACCATTTAACTACTAAAAACTATATTTATGTGATGCAGTTTCTATGAACGTAAGTGTGTGTATATATACACACACACTGTTTGGAAAGAAGTCAGTGGACATCCCTGTGACTCATTACATCGGGCCATATAACGAGCCACATGTTTGTAGCCAGCATAAATTGGAGAAATGAGATGCTTGCACTGAATTGGGATCATCAGTGCAGTGCAGTGCAGCTGCATCTGGGTGAAATGGCTATGAGAAGGGAACTGATGGAGTTTGAAAGAGGCATTGTGACAGGATGCCATGTTGTGCCTATCTGTTCGGCAAATTATTGATGAATTGAGCCATCCCAGGTCAACAATCAGTGATACCATACTGAAATGGAAATGCAGATAATCAACTGCAAGTGCTACCTGCGTTAGACAACCCACTACACTCACCAAACGTGACCATATGGTACTATGAAGGATAATGTGTAAAAACCTGCCATTTGTTGGCCGACACATTGAATGTGGAGTTCTGGGCATTGACTGGAACATGAATCTGCACAAAAACATTAGAACCAAGTCTCGCAACATAGTGTGACTGCAATATGTAAGCCCCATATTACCCGAACTGACATGCAGTGTCTTCAGAATTGCAAAGAGCATGTAGAGTGGGATGTGGAAGCTGGGAAAGCTGTGTTATGGAGCAACGAATTGTGCCACACCTTCTACTGAGCAGATGGGCAGGTGTGGGTATAGCAGATGCGTGAATGTTTCTTACTAGAGTGCATAATCCCAACTCTTAGATTTGGAGGTGATAGTGTGATCATATGGTCACACTATGTTTTTTCCTGGTTTGGACTCTGACTCTGTGGTGCCGCAAACTGAACCCTGACAAGTGTTTAAACATTCTGGACAATGCAATGCTTCCTTCTTTGTGGAAGGAAGAGACAATGTCATTTCTCTGGAACTGATGTCTCTTTTAACAAGACAATGCACCGTGTCTTAAGGCTGCTGTTGTAACTTCATGGTTTGTGGACATGAATGTCATTACACCTGACTGGTCTCCACAGATCCCTGATCTCAACCCTATTAAACATCTGTGAGATGAATTGGAGCATCGGGTGAGGTCAAGGGGTGTCTCCCCCCCCCCCACAACAGTCCTGGAATTTATCACATGTGTACAGGAAAAATGGTCCAAAATTTCCATTGATTGCTATTGTATGCTTATGGAAAGTATGACCAATAGGATTGCTGCAGTCATTGCAGCGAAAGTAGGTCCTGTATCTTAAGGTGATGCCATGGCTATGTGTTTCTCACACTATGGTGTCTGTTGACTTCTTTCCATGCAGTGTGTGTGGTCATGCTCAAATTGTTCAGTCATACTCAAATAACCATTTCTTATAACTTATCACAATATCACCAGTGATGGTAGTTGGGATAAGGGGATAATCTGGCATTTTGTTTTAGACCAAACGTGGTTCTTTTTTTCAAGCCATTTCAGATTCAATAAGCAGAGTAGTGGTCATTGTCAAGTTATGAATATGAATAGCTACTGCCTGAACGAAATTTACAACCATCTACACCACAATAGGATTGAATCTACATCTAGATTTGAAAGCAGAGATAAGTAAATTATACCTAACAGAAATGTTTTCTACTTAGCCAACAAAGCCAAATAGATAGCATGTGATTATTTTTCTGTACATGCAGCGAGTTTAACTCTCATCCATCACACTTCTAGTATACACTGCATAAGTTTTTTTTTTTTTATCACTGAGTGTATAACTACAGTATTGCATGAAATAACAGACTGTTTGTGAAAACTCCAACAACATTGCCAGAAGTCCTATAACACAGCGCTTCCCAAACTGTGGGTCACGGCCCCCTTGGGGGGCCGTAGGTTTTGTTGAGAGAAACCATGAAATAATGAAAACAAATTTAAAATGTTTTAAGACTAAGTAGATTTTTTTTTATCTTAAAAGAAACATTTAAATTTTATTATTTATTATTTCTTTTTTGTTATTTTTATATTTTAATAGAAAAAAATCACACATTGGTGTGGGTTCACAAATTTTGCTTCCTGCGTATTTTGGCACTTAATGAATATTAGTAAATATATGCTTATTATAAGTTTCATTTCAAAGCAGAAATCTAAGAATTGCAGTTTCAAATATTACACCTGATATTGACTTTTTGTGTAGCAGTATTGAAACACATCCATCACATTAAATTGTTATTACACTTCTTTTATGTTTTTAATTCTTTCTTTATTACTAATCATTTTACGTTTCATGTGCTTGTACTGCAAGCACATGAAACGTAATAATTTTATATAGATAGATATATCTATCTATATAAAAATATAAGATAATGTGGCATGTCAAATGTGTATGTAAGATGCTAAAAATGTAATATCAGATGTTTGTGATTAATTCATGGCCGAAATATCAGATGTTTGTGATTAATTCATGTGCATAAAATGTGCCATGGGTGCACATTTTATGCACTCGTGCACTATAACAACTGTTCCTTTAATAATGAGGCCCAGCTATAAAATGTAATGAGAATCAGCTTATTATTCTCTCACACTCTCACTTTGCCATTAACTTGTATACTCCACACTCTCCCAGGTTACCTTCCAAACTGTAAAGAGGCAGTAGAAGCAATGTTGGCAGCAGCAAGCATTGGTGCAATCTGGAGTTCTACTTCTCCTGATTTTGGTGTCACTGTAAGTTAGTGAATCCATTTTATAATTTTATTTGTTGAACGCTATTATTTTTATTTATTTTATTTTATTTTATTTTTTGTAATATTTTACCTGGAAGGAAAAAAGATATGAAAATAGGAGGAATAAACAAGATCAGAAAATGATCATAAAAGAACAATAAGCTCTTTTATGATCTTATAATCCCGTTCTTTTATGATCCTGTTACATTTGTAGGACTTAGTATCCAGACAAAGATCTGATTTCTCATCTTGGCTGGCTTACCTATTATAAATCTCTGGCCTATCCTTTCACAAACACATCACCCCTCTCTTCAACTTACCAAAAACTTAGTGAACTTTTCTACTTCTTGAGATGTCTTACTTTTTATGTGATTCTCACTCAGAAGTGGTTGTAAACTTATAATACATTAGTATCATGGGTGGCCTAAGATATACAGGGTGGCCATAAATTAACTTTCCCTCTTTGGAGGTATCTGTAGCTAAAACTAACACATAGAATGAGAATGTTGTGTTATGGCCACCCTGTATTTTAAAATTTTTATTTGTTTTTCTTTTGCATAATTCAGAACCTCTTTTTCTCCAGTAATTGAGTATTCTAATACCAGGCAATGAAATTCATCTCCCTACCTAAAGACATTGACTAACGTTCATGCCCATGGTGGAATTCAAACCCACAGCTTGTTGGTTGACTGGAGAGCTAATATGTTAATCACTTGACCAACCTGGCTGAATGGATTGATCTATATGCACCTGCAGGCCCTATACTCATTCTCCCAACTTCAATTTTCATATTTGAGAGTACCAAAAGCTCCATGAAAATGCTTGATGATATCCAAAAAAGGTTGTCCAGTTAATAGATGACCCATCTTTCAGCCACACTACTTGCTCTCTCACAGATATCATGTTTTTGCCTTATGCTTTTTCTGTAGTTATTTCCGTGGATAATCTTCTGTTGAATTAGCTTCCATTATTCTCACACTTTAATGCAGGCCTTAAACATATGTGCAGCTATTATTACTGGACTAAAATTGGCTGTTATTCCAACACCCAATTTTAGTTTAGTTTCAAAATTGCTGAACCAGTTTCTTGTCTTCCTCTTTCACACCATTTCCCTCTCTCCTCTGGATTAGTCTTCCTCTCACCATTTTCCTTATAGCCTATAGCTTCCAGCTGTTCACAAAATATTAATAGATTCTTTCCATCTTTTCAACCATTTGCCTAAAAACAGCACTTATATACTGTGGATTTTGAAAAGTTTGAGAGGTTAATATATACAGAAAATACAATTTGTCCCAATAATCCTGATTCTTTATAGTAATTTCTATTTGAAGTTCTATTTGCTTTGAGAAAAATAAGATGCACAGTAATAACTTCATGTGTATAGTGGAGGGGTGTGGGAGATCCCCCCCCCCAAGTCTGGTTTATCTTATGAGATCAGTATTGGCTATATGAAAGAATGTTTCTCTTATGTTATCTTAAGTAGAATTTAGCTTTGATGTAGTTTCTAAATAATTAATTTTTAATTAATTAACATAGAATACTACAGAAATGCAACCTCTAAGCCACCTTTAAACTTCCTGCAAAATTAAAAAGCTTACTCAACTCATCCAGAAGGAAGACATGTGACAAGTGTATCTAGAAATGGAAGTGTGTTCTGTTTTTCAATCTAAATTGTGAACTGTATGCGTTTGTGTTGTTTGTTTAGGTGTCTAAGGAAAAACTTAAGAGAACTTTGGGTTTTAAAGGAGAGGAATCTAAAACATGTTGCTCAAAATGTTCCATATAAAAGTTAGCAATGGGGAGTGTGTGTGGGGGGGAGAATGGTGAGCCCATGGCTGTGCCTTCTTTTTGTAGGTAGAAAGCATTTTGCCATACAAAATAACCAGAACGTAATACATGCGCAAAGATGCGAAAAGGGTTGGCTATTCTCTGTACTGATATTCTTGAGAAAATGAAATTGATCTCAAGGATACTAGTAAACTTTTCCCGACTTTGTGAGGCAAATTCAGCAATAGACTGACTTTGCATCACAACTTTGCAGGAATCAGTAATTTTTATACATACTTTTTTTTCAAGATAAAATGTGTATTTTTCTTATTTGTAATTATTATACTAAAATTTCTAAACTGGAGAGTTGTGCTATTACTTAAGCAATAATACTAATCTAGATATAATTATCTTTTCATCTGCAAAATTAATTTACTTATTTCATTTTCAGGGAGTTTTAGATAGATTCCACCAGATTCAACCAAAGGTTATTTTTTCTGTTGATCAAGTAGTATACAATGGAAAAACTTATGACCATCTAGAGAAATTACACCAGGTTGTTGCAGGTAATAAAATAAAATTGATAATAAAATAAAATCAGAATATCAGAATAATAATAAAATCAGAATAAAACTAATATTCTGAGCTTAATTTTTATCATTATCATCAAATTCCTGACATGTACCCTCAAGGAGTGTACAGGATATGATGAAAAATGTAAATCATTACTAACTTCCTACCTATAATTTTCCTCCAAATTAATCTGTTACCTGTCAAGACTCCAACATTATCAGATCTTATATTTCTATCTTCTAAGGCACTTTTTACTTTATTTATTTTCAAAGTAACCCTTCAGTCTAGCAATATCTTTGAAGGTTTAAACAGAAATGATACATTAGAAAAGTTAGATGTGGCAGTCACTCATTATTATTATTGCAGGCTACTCCATGAAGTGTTTAGACTCATCAAGGGAGGCTCTAAACATCATGCCAAGCACTATCCAACATTTGCACAATATCTATTGTACTTTGCTTTGAATTCATTTACAATCATGGCACTCACAACAAACTCTGGCAACCTATTCCACTCATTCACCACTCCAAGCAAACAATAAAATAAAAAATATATATATATATATATATATTCTATATATATTCTAAAAAATATTTTTCTAACATTCTTGCTAACTACACGCTTGCTCAGTTTCCAAAGATGGTCCCTAGAACCCACCTGTTCTGAAAAACTTTCTCTGTATTAATCTTGTAAAAATCCTTCAGTAATTTGTATGTCTCAGTCATATTACCCCTTTTCTGCTTGTCAACTAGTTTCTGTAACCCACAAATCTTCACCCTGTTCCTGTATGGTTCACTCCATAGATCTGCTACCATCTTGGTCACTCGCCTCTGGATCCTATTCACCTCCTCTTCCTCATCGCCAAGAAACCCAGGTGACCAGATCTGCATGCAGTAGCCAAGGTGGGGTCTTATCAGGGCTCAATAAAGAGGAATAATAACCTGCTCGTCTCTGCTCATCAAAGTATTTCTTCAGTAACCAAGTAATCTGATGAGCTGTTTAGCCACTTTTGCTATGTGCCCTCTAAACTTCAACTCCTTATTTACTAACACTCTGGCTTCATGAATTTCCTGGAGTACAGTTCCATTAATGTGGTATAGCTGGTAATCTTTTTACCCCAAAATGCATAACCTTACACTTTGCTACATTAAACTGACATCCATTCTCCTTTGCCCAGACTGCCAGTCTATTCAAGTCATCCTGCAAAATTTTGCAGGATGATTTGGATAGACTAGCAGACTGGCTCTACCCAACTTTGCATCTTTGGCAAACAACTGAACAGTTCCTTTTCTATATCATTAATGTACAAAGTAAACAGTAGCAGCCCAAGAACAGAGCCTTGTGGTATGGCACTAGTCACAGGCCTTCTTCTGGATTCTACTCCTGAATAAAACACTCTCTGATCTCTATCAACCATCCTCTTATCCACCCTATATCCATCTCCGTGTACTGCAATTTGATTAGAATTCCATGTGTGATATTAACTCCTTATTGGTATTGACTCACAGCACCATAAGAAAAATATGTATGATAGTTTATTTAAGCTGCTGAAATTTCATTGGATTTCAAGCCAGCATCCAAGGAGAATCAAGCTTGAAATGTTAAATAAAGCTGTTGAGGAAACAGTTCAAAATTATATTGGGCAAAAGAGCTGGCATTCTATCATCTAAGACTAATGGTTTTAAATAGTTTATAGCTGTTTGACCGAAGGTAATCTTAAAATGACCATCTCTGAACTTTTTGGTAAATTAATGCAGCCATGCTGGTTGAGGTTTGTTGAGTGCTATCATATTCATATTATAAGTGTGTTTCCACTTTCTTTTTACTATAAGAGAAATAGTTGGTTAATACCACAATTTTGTATCTGGGATATTGTTATGATAAATTAAGAGATTGAGTGAGAGACAAAGAAAATTCAAAAATAATATATTTATTTACAAATAATATTAGTGTAGATTTTTTCTGTATTATTTTAAACAGTGTGTGTAAAATTTTTGTTTTGCAAGTGCTATATACAATTTTGCATTTTAAATAAATTTATCTCCTAAAGAGAATCAAGGCCCCCACACACATTTAATACAGTTAATGATTAGATTCCTTCCCTTTTGAAATCACAGGATTTTGTGAGAATACACAAACCTTAATGGCCATAAAATAGAAATTTCTTAGCTCATACCTGTTTTACTTCTAAAACAAAAAAAAAAAAAAAAAAATTTGCACAGTCTTTCTTAAAGAAAAAAAGGACTTATTTCTTTCATATCTTTGCAGTATGTCCCTTTTCTTTGCAGTATGTCCCTTTGCTATTTAAAATATGAAAATAATTTTAAAGTTCCCTGTTTCCTTGAGGAAGCTTCATCATTATCCAAAAATGCAAAAAGTTTATCTCTTTTGGATTTATAGCATTTATCTGGAATATGTTTTCTGCATATTGTATCAAAAAGGAACTGTCCAATGCTTCAGGAGAAATTATATAATCACTTTTATTTCTCACAGCATTACTTCATATAAATAAAATTCATCTGTTAATTTTGGGATAACTATTTGTTTCCCTCATAACACTCTTATCCCTTTTTGGCTGACTACTTCAACTTCCTCTTCAGAAATACAATGTTTGCGCAAGCACACCACTGCCTGATGTAAGCAACATGGCAGTGAGGTGAATGGTGCTTATAAACAAGTCTACACTTCTTCAGTGCCATAAAAACATTGTGGGAAAGTCAGTAATTTCTTCTCTCAAGTTTATGTTACAGAAATAAAAAACTACACTAGAGGTGAGTCCTTTTTTACAAATAAAAATATCACAATCAAATAGTTTTCGACAGGCCATAAGTAACAAAGCTTTCTTATATAAACATTTCTAATTATTACAAGAATTAATGCATTTTTCTGCTATACATTTTTGAAAATGTTTAACTAAATGATAAATAATAAAACCAAAAGTTATCCTTTCCTTTTTATTTAATTATCTTATCAAATTCGGCCGCCACTAAAAATTAATGCAAGATAATTGGATATCGCTAAATAGCAGATATCCTATATAAGTCAGCATCCAATTATCAAATTTATTTTATTCTGATATTATAAGTAGGAAAAGGTAAGAACTCTGATATCTGTAGTCATCTCTAAAAAATTAATATGAAAAAAAACAAAAATGAATCTTTATAGCAGCGTATCTACGAATGTGTCATAGGTATTTTTGTTCTTCTATGGCAGTGTTTCCCAAACTGTGGTCCACGGACCCCAGGGGGTCCGCAGGATAGTTTATTTTCATTAAACTTTATCTTATCATGTTGCTCACACCTGTTGTTCACACCTGGCCTAATTGATATGTTCATATTCTTCCGATCTCCATTTATAACAGTATTGCATTGTCATAAATGACACATTTGGTGTTGTAAAATTGTAATTTATTACTTCACCTTTATGATATGTAAAATATAAAAAATTTCCATTTTGGATTTTATGAGGGACATGGTGAATTAACATTCGCTACAGGGGGTCTGCGACATATTAACATTTGCTACAGGGGATCTGTGACATCAAAAAGGTTGGGAAACACTGTTCTAAGGCACTTCTGACTGAAACAATCCACCTAGACTTGGTCTTCATCGGGGTATTTTTCCTGCTACCTTGGCATCAAACACCTGTTTTGTTAACCTTGTTCATCCCCCCCATTCTATTTAATGGCCTATACCACCTTAGATTAGCTCTGCTCACACATTCTTGAATGCTTACAATGTCAAGTTTCTTTTTAACATCTTCATTTTTCATATAATTCTGCCATTGATGCCATCTGTTTAGGCCCCTAGCTTTTCTAAGAACTCTCATATCTGTGGTCTCTAATCTTTGACCAAGTCCTTTATTTCTGACCCAACTTTCAGATCAATAACTTAAATAGGTTAGTGTTTTGGCTAATTTCTCTTATTCCATAAAATTGTATTCAACTGGTTTCCCCACCATACCAGCTTTGCTTATTCTGTTGTCTATTTTCAGATTTAACTTGCTATCTTCACTAACAACTGTGCATGGACAGCTGAAAAATTTTATTCTATAGGCTCTCCATTGAGAATGCACCTGAAGATTTTCTATGTCCTTAAACCTGTTCCTAGCTTTTTTTTTTTTTTATTGCTGATTTTCATAGTAATTTGTTACAGCTGTTATTCAGTTTAGTTAGAGAATCCTGGAGATATGCACTGGATGTGTTTAGGAGTACATCATCTGCACAAAGCAAAACACTAAGTTTGACAACTTCACTTCTAATATCAGATTTAATGCCACTTTCTTTCATAATGTAATCCACATAATGATGAATAAGAGTGCAGATAATGTGCATCTTACCTCTGATTTTACATTATTACATCCTGAATGAAGAACTTTTAAAAAGATACGATTCATTCAGGATTTAACAAGTCAGAAAAATCAGCTGAGAGAAAAAACTTGTACTCGAGCAGAAGAAATAAAGTACTAACTGTAAATAGAAATAGAATTACCTCCTTTTAGTAGAATTGTAATACCATGTAAAGAACTTCGTGTATAAATTAGTATTATATGAATGCATCATGTATACAATGAATGGGTAAATTACATGTAAACAATAGTCCAAAGGTCTGAGGCATTGGCAATTTTGGAAAGTGATGCACATTAGTTTCCCAGAAGACGCTGCTTGAGATTTCACGATGTGCCGAAATCCCCGCAAACGAAGAAAGTAGCAGGCGGGAAAAGATCGCAGAAAGTAAGAGGTCGCTATCGCAGCTAGTAACAGGGCGCTAAAAAGGGGGGAGGGGAGGTGAAGGGAGAATAAGAAGGGTTTGCACCCCTTTCTCAAAGCTTTTTTTGTCTATTTTGCTGGATGATGATTCGACTTCTCCCGTGGACCGGAAGTTCCTAATGGTGTTTCTTGGCAATAGTGCGATATCGGATGGTGCGCCTTTCCCTTCGATGTCTGAATTTTTGCCGGTACTAAAGTGCGAGATGTCGGCATATGCTGTCTTCGCTCCTTCGCTGAAAGATACGATGGAATAATATTGCGAACGTATCCTATGAACCGGCAGTAGAAACAAGGATGGCCTGAAACAGATCGAGAATAGACGAGGGAAAAACGCCAGGTGCAGAGCATAGCTTAATCTGATGACCATAGTGACCCACCACGTGGATGCAGGCTTATGGAAGTATCGAGAGGTAATTCAAACAAAGGAGGACAGTTCAGATGGAACTGGAGATCCTTCCCCAAGAAATGGTAAAGTAGAGATTTTGTTATATAATTACCCAGTCAGTAAAAGGGAAAGATCATTGTAGTGTCATAATCGATATGGACAGTATTTAAGAACTTTAAGTGATTATTTAGCAGTGGCTAATGTCCATAAGACAAATTGTCTGGAATGATCATAGATGATTGTGACTAGTTTAATGTGCAAGACTAACATAGTAAGTAGAATATTGATTAGAAGTGTATAATGTGTATATTATGTGTGTTTAATCTCTAACTTAAAAGAAGGATTTATTGTTCATGCATTAGAGTATTAATCAGTTTGATACAGTTTGATTTAGCATGTCATTGAACTAATTAAAAGTGAGATTGATCTAAATGTATATGTCTTTAGATTCCAATAAATATGTTTTTTCTTCTATACCTGAGTTTTGCCTGTGATATGGATCAAAACTACCACTCATTAATCTGAACCATAGTGTGTGTGGAGGGGGGGGGGGGGGGAATTGAAAGAAAGGTATAACATGTTGTTATAGAGGTTACGACTGCAAACCTGAATTTACTTAGCCACAATAAAGCGTTTAATTTATGAGTTTAAGCACTAAATTTATTCACCTATGTGCACCAAAAGTCTGGAAAAGTCTCCCTGAATAAGAGTCCTCTCTATTCTAAGATAATGGCTGGTGCAGCTTTAAAAAATAAATTTATCAATATCTGAAGAGGAGATGGCCCCAGAAAGAAATTAGAGGATTCGTTTCTTTTAGCAAGGAATAACTTTTAACAGTCAGGGTAAGCACGTGAGTAAAATTAGGAATCGGCTAGAGATATAGAATTTGCTTTCCTTATAGAATGAACACATAAAATGTGATACAGATATTAGAGTCAGGGAAATTTTGTAAGTCTTGTAGTCATTGTAGAGAGGTAAATTCATAAAGAAAGTAAATTATTATAGGAAAAGTAATGACCTAACAAAACCATCTTCCTGTATTTCCTTCAATTCTAACTGCTGACTTACAACTTAAACATAGACCATGTATTGCTCTGCATAATGTTTCATTTATCCCATATAACTGTATTGTTTTGAAAAGCTTTTCTCTGGGAACCTGGTCATATGTCTTTTCCAGATCTAAGTATAGATACTTGTCATATTCCCATGATTTCTTAACTATTTGTTGTAAAGCGAAAATCTGATCCTAACATTCTCTTTTTAGCTGAATCCACCTTGTTCTCCTTCTAATTTCTCTTCTACAATTTTTTTTAGTCTCTTGTCAAGGATGCTTGCATAAATCTTACATGGAACACTTTGTAGTGAAATTCCTCTGTAATTCAACTTTATGTGTGGGGGAAGGGAGGCCGAAAAGTTTTGATAAACATCTAGAACATGGTTCTACCTTAATTTCTTCATGGTGATTATTACAACTTTTCAGCACACCCTTGTATTCCCTTTTTTTTGGTAGATAGTAACTATGAGAGCTCTACTCCAATCATCTGGAATTCAACCCTCTGAGCAGGTCCTTTGAATTATGCAGTGTAGCCACTGTAAAACAATCTCCATATATGAGCACTTGTGGTCAAATATTATGTATTCCTGGTGCCATTCCACATTTCACTTTTTTGACAGCTTTTCTATCTCAACTGTGATATGTACTCCTGTATGCGCTTCTTTCTCCACACACACACACACACACACACACACACACACACACACACACACACACATCATCATCATCATTATTTTACTAACTTTTCCACAAGAATGTGTGAGCAGTACTATCTAATCACTATAATTATAATATTATCATGCCAATGTTTTATCATTAGCATTATAATATCTAAGATGTTAAGTGACCATGACATCGTAGATTAGCACTACTCACACATTCTTGAATATTAAGTGAAAAAATTCTCTCTTGATATCTTTGTCTTTTAACTAGTTCAGCCATTGGTGCCATCTGTTCATCCTTCGAATTTTCATCAAAACTGTCATATCTGTGGTTATGACAATGTAACCACATAAATTTATTCAACTAGTTATCCACCATACTGCTTCTAGTATGGTGGATAACTAGTTGAATAAATTTATAATAATAATTAAATAACAGTATAACCGTTGAAATTGCATATTCCACTATTATCTTGTAACTGACTGTATATCTGCTTTAAAGTTTTTTCACTTGATTATACTCTACATTAAAGATGCCAAGAAATTATATTCTTGGTTTAATCCTTTATCCAAGTGTAAGCAAATAATTTTTTTTTTCCTGCATTACTTAAACCTTGATATCACTTCTGGGTCTGGCTTCCACTGATGAGACCTCAATAAAGGTCAACTGGTCTGGGTAGCAGCCCTTCCCATACATGTCCATAAGTATATGTGCTTTGCATTATGGAATACTAAGGCAATTAATGTGAAGTTATTAGCATCTACGTAGGCTGTTCAATAAGTAACAAGACTATATTTATACAGAAAACAGATTACCTTTAATCATCATCATTTACATGGTCTTTTTCGAAGTAACTACTGTGAGATGTGATGCATTTATCCCAACGTTGTGTCCACTTCTTAAACACATGTGAGAGTCCGTTTTTTGAGAGTTCTTTCAAAACCGCCTCTGCAGCTTTTACACATGCTTTGTTGCTTTCGAAATGACGGCCTCTTAGTGGTTTCTTGAGCTGAGGAAACAGCCAGAAATCGCACGGTGCGAGATCAGGACTGTATGGAGGGTGTGGTAGGATATCTGTGTTGTTCTTCTGCAAAACGTCCACTACACAACCAGCAATATGTGGCCTTGCATTATCGTGGTGCAATAAGAAGCCATTCTTCAGCAATGGACGCTTCCTTTTGACGTGCTTGATGATAATCGCTGCTGTGTTGATCATTGTCTCTGTGATGGACGTTGAAGGTCTGCCCTCATGTTCAAGATCTTCTACATTTTGCCTTCTTTCCTTAAAAGTTTTATGCCAGCGAAAAACACTTGCCCTCGACATTGCTTCATCGTGGAAAGCTTCGCATATCATGTTAAATGTGTCCGATGCCGATTTTTGCAAACGCACACAAAATTTAATTGCATAATGCTGTTCCAAGGACGTTTCCATTTCGAAGACTGGGCGCGCCGATGAGCACTTGCGTTTAGTCACGTGACACTCTGGCACATCAGCCCATATACGCCATCTATCAACCTCTTTTGTTAATACATACAGCAACATTTCTTTATTCCACAGAAATTAATATTGTGATGAGTGGTTTCGCTACAGTAAAATTAGTCTTATTACTTATCAAACAGCCCACATATATACAAGTAGCCCAGGCATGATGTTACTTCATGTGAAATTTGCTTACACTTGGATAAAGGATTAAACCAAGAATATAATTTCTTGGCATCTTTAATGACTGTATATCTTACCATCTTCCCATGTACTTTCAGTTTTAACAACTGACTTCAAGGTAAGCATCTGCTGTATATTGCTCTGTATAATTGAATAATATTTCATTTACAGCATGTAATCATAGTGTTTTCAAGATCTTTTCTCTTGTCACATTATCGTATAATATCACTTTAGTCAAAACTGAATAACCAGGAGATGTCCATATAGCCTTTTAGGAATGTGGAGATCTGACAAGGAAATTGGGCATTAGGCTTCTGACCTGTTCTCCAAGCATCACCTTCTTGTGGTGCAATATAGACCATGAGTATATCCATACAGATGTTCTACAGAATTTTTACTAATTTCTGTAAATTAGTGTAAACTTAAATGTTCTGTTTCAAATTACTAGTTCTGGTTGTTAGTACATTTATATTTGAATCTTTGGACTCCTTGGAGGTGTCATGAAATAATAATAATAATATTGTGAGAACTGCACAATTAATTACTTGTTTTTATATGTATAGGTGTGCATTGTTTGCATGTTACGTTTACGTGTAGTATTAACATTTTATGAAGTGAATGTAGTAAAATATTTGTTTGTAGTTTACTGTATCCAAAATTAGTATTATAGTTTAATGTTTAGCTATGTTTAAAAATAAATAAGCTTTAAAGACTTAGTTGGCTGGAAATGCTAGTTTTACTGCTTTCAAGCGAAGTGCCCATAAAGATAACATGCAATGGTGACAGTTTCTGCCACTTTACAACTGAAGCAGAACACTGGAAGTATCATTCATATTGTGGAGCATGCCTGAGTGAAAAGAACATGGTAACTAAGAAACAGCTGGGTAGAACTGTGTAAGTGGGAGAGATGTTGTGATATGGAAGTTTTTGGAAGACTAATGAACTGAGAAAAAGTTCGATTAGTCTTTCAGAAAGATGTTTGTAAGTTATTTAACTGTTATGTTACAAAGTAACTGGAATAACATTTGTGGAAGAAATTTATAGTCACTTTGGAACTTGATAAATGAAGAGTCTCATATAGGAAGAGAAATGTTTATCAGATATTAAAGGTTCCTAGTGCAGTAATAATTTAACGCTATTTTGGAGGATATAGCAAGTTTATTTTTAACTATTCGATCATTTTCCTTTGGAAATCCTACAGGAAGAGGAAAAATGAAAAAAATCTTGAAAATGAAAGAATATTTTACCATAATCTTTCTAGGAGGCATTAAAGGAAGAACACCACACAGTGTTTGAATTTGAAGAATTTGTTGTCAAGTCTGAACTTTTTTTGCATCACAAACCAAGAATAAGAAATCTGCAGTTATTTTTGAGATAAATTGGTTTTCAGGAGAACTGTTTCTTTCAAGAGAGTGCTAGATACATTTAAGAGACATAACGTTCTTTTTAGTGGTTATATTTTTAGGCCCAAAAACCAGATAAGATGTAATTTAATAGTTAATTATATTTTTAGATTTTAAGTTAAAGTTCAGGATATTGTAAATTTCTTTGAATGTATTTTAGTATTATTAAACTATTTTTTGTTTAATTCTCACTGTATATTGCAGTGAGAAGACCAATTTACTTATTATTGAAGTTGAGATTGAATTTTGAGAATATATATTGCAAACTATCATAGGAAATTACATATATCTAAAAGTATAGAAATCTGATACCACTTGCAAACTGTTTTTACATTAGACACAGTATATGGGATTTAATAGTTTAGAACTTATTCACAATGGTGCAATCCATGACAGGATTTAATAAACAGTTTTTAACTTTTGCAAAATAAATTTTTGCAAAAGTTTTAAAATCTTCAACACCCTGTTAAGTAGGTATCTACCTGGATACTAAACTAACAAGGATGGACAACCAGTTTGGCCAACCCATCTTCATTATATTACTTGTCCAAATTTGGTCATTCAAATTCTATTCTGTATCGGCTTAAACCAAAACAAAATGATGGTACCACATGATGAAATTTCATACTAGAGCATTATTTGGTTGAACATAGCTCCCACTGTTTTCATCAGGGAACCAGGATGAACAATGAAAAGTAAGCTACTGGAACAAATTCCATCTTAACATCAGTGGAATTGAAGATTGGCATAATCACTCTAAGAAGTATCAGCAGAAAAGAAGTGGAACTGTCAGGAGAATTACAGTGGACAAAGAAGACAAAAAGAGATGAGGTTCTAAGTAACCAAAAAAGGTGTTAAATTCAAGCAGTAATGATCAAGGAGTAGCAATAGTATTCAACACTAAACCGTAATCTGCTTGAATGGCAAGCAGCCTTAAGCAGAGCAGTGAACAAACATCACAATAAAAAATTGAACAATGAGAGTTATTTATGCCTGTGGTTATACTGAAGATTCTACTAAATAAGAAGTGAAGGAATTTTTCAAGTCATCAGAGAAAACAGCTGATGTAAAGAAGAAAGAAGAGATGGTTCTTGTTGGCAACCTAACAATAGAGAGGAAATGAATACCAGATATAAAAAATGTTTTAGAAGAATTTGGAGAAAAGAACAAAGCCAATAATAATAATGTAATTACCTGTTAGATTTCTGTTCAGAACATGGCCTAGTCATAATTAATGCTATATTCCAACATAAAGATCTCCACAAATTCACATGGAGAGAAGACACAAGATATATATATTCATATTGGTTCAGGAAACAAGGGTGTATATGGGGGATTTCAAGTCAGAAGTGAACATCATTTAGTTTTGAGCAGAATAATATTTATAATTATATATAGGCAAACTGCTTTGCCTATATATTATTATAATGTATTATAATATCACACTGCTTTGCCTTTTCAACACTACCGCTCTGCTTATTAGAGGTCTGAAGTGGCCAATGCTATGTTTAGCCTACACTGCAAGAGTTGTGGTTTCCCTCTGTTATCCATTCAATGTGAATGGTACTCTTTGAGTGTATGCCAAATGAAGATCCAGAACCACCTTTATTTTGAGTGTACATCAGGCCAGCTGCCAAAAAGTACACGCTTGAACCTATCAGTCACGAGTCAGGAAGCTTCCTGGTCAGCTGATGCATAATCCTGCTGTCATGTACTCTATCAGTCTGAGTAGTAGTATGTGGGAGGCACTGTTGCCCTTTTGTTATTGCAAGGAGACTGATCACTCCCCATACAGATATCATGTTCCAGTGTCTGTCTTCTCTCAACTACATGTCTCCAATTGATCCTTTCATTTAACTCAGAATGAAAATGAAATGTATATCAGTGACATTGTTATTGTAATCAAAATAACTTTCCCTCAAAAATTAATCAAAATAAGCCAAACTAAGTACAATATACAAAACATATCAGAATCCTACAACAACAATAACAACAGAAAAGAGCCTCTCATTTTCTCATCTACTTAGCCAATATCTGTGGCTTGAGTGCTAACATAAATGGTATACATTATCATTTACAGACATCCCAACTAGAACTCTTACTGTTGATAGTAACCTAAATTGCAGCTACTTGAACTAGTCCACCTTCATTGTCCAAATTGCACATTTTCTGATTCTTCTTTTTACTGCAAGGATGTGGCACCTGTGCCTTTGTGAGATCCAACATTACCTGCCAGAGAATACCTAAACAAGAACTGAGCTATCCAACATTCCTTTTCAGTATAACTGCAAGCATGTCAACCCTACTTCTCCTGTTTCTCTTTAATTCCATCTACCTCTGGAGCAGCTTTCCTTATGAAGTGTTTCCAAACAACTACAATCTCTAACTCTTCAAGAAAAATGTAAATTTCTTCTTTCAACCCTCACCTGTTGTACCCCACACATGGCACTGATGTTTATAAGTTCTTTTACTTCTTGCATGAGATCAATAAAAAAAAAAATTATCACTTTGGAGAGACTTAAAAATCCCAACAACACAGCTTTGTAGCTTATGTATAAGACTAGTTAACTTCAGATGAAAACTTATTATATTCTTTGCATTCTTTGATGAGATATGAACCAAGATCATTCTAATTAAAGAGCACTGTCAGTACTGACAGTTGCTGCTCTCTTTCATTTAAAATCTAAATAAGTACTGATGAAATTGTCATCTGTTTTTTCTAACATTAATGTATTCCATGAATGATGAATTTCATCTCCTGGTATGACACCAATTCCCTGTTTATTGGAGGCCTGAAGCAGATTGAAAAATGTTCCATGTTTGGTCTCCAGAGTTAAGGTTTCTGGACTATATAAAAAATAAATACAAAAAAATATGTAAAATTGATAAAAAAAAAAAAAAATTCTTTGTCCACTTATGGTACAAAATCTACTATAGGTATGCATGTCACTTTTTGTGGTGAAAAATTTCCATCTATTTTATTATTTTATTTATAAAAATAAATAAAATAATGAGATAGATGGAAGCCCTTAAAATATATATGAAGCATCATTTTTATTTTGCCGAAGCAAAAAATAAAAAGTTAAGGTGAAAAGATTATCAGCTATGAATTTCCATTAAGTAACATGATGATGATGATGATGTAATCATCATGCTTTTTCAGGGATTTAAGCCTAGAGTAGCCTGTTCTGGCCTTAGAAGCCATCATTGAATCTATCTCTTTAGAGGACACCCTGATTTTCTTTTCCCTAATGGTTTGTAATTTAAGGCTTGTTTTGGTGATCTTTCTGTTTTCATTCTTTTAACGTGTTCTATCCATTTATGTTTATATTTTTTAATTTTTTCTATTACTGATTCCTGGTTTAATTCTTTCATAATATCTTCATTTCATTTCTTTTGTGATCGAATAGGGTATATTTTGCAGTTTTTCTCATAAACTTCATTTCAACTGTTATTAATCTTCATTTGTAATATGATTACAATAGATTAACTCAAGAAGAATATACTTCTTAAATATGGATAATCCTTTTAAATATTATTATTAAATTTATAGGTACCTGTCAAATGAGTAATATACCAAAATTAAATTTCAGGTCTTCCTGATTTAGAAAAAGTGATAATTGTACCATTAAATAGAGAGTCACTAAAAAGAAATATTTCAGGAATTTTAAAAAGGTAGAGTTGGAACTTTATTTCACTCATATAAATTAATTTGGACACTTCTCTTCTTGTTTTTACTTGTTAATATTATTTTTAAGTAATGAATATTATTAGCTTGTAAAAATTTTATTTCTGGATCAATGTTATCAATTTCCTGATATATATACCTTCAAGGAGAGGGGTGTGTGTGTACAGGCTATTATTGACAGTATTACATGATTAAGGTTACTGTATATTATCTTGTATAATGCGAAAAATTTATCATTAAAATTTATGGTCTATAGTTAGAGGTTCGCATTATATGCAGATCTTAAAAAAATATAACATCTTATTAGACTTGCACACACAATATATACTACCTAATGCCTATGCAACCAAATCTACTTGACCCACTCGCATTCAGCGACCGAGTGCGCATCATATCTGCACATAAAGCCAGTAATGTAAGTAGTGCTAATATCCCACACCCTTGGTGGGATATTAGCAATGTTATATTGGTTTAACCACAGTTCATTTTAAATATTATTCGTTAAACAAACCTAGCCTTAAAATGAGCCAACAGAAATGTAAATGTTCATCTTTTGAAGCAGGATGAAGCACAACAAAAATGGAGAGCATGATGAAGATGACAACTGCTACACAGATGAATTTATAAATGAAATATTTGATGACTCAAAAGATGAAGAAGAATTTGAAGGATTTTGACATTTTGTTTTAAAATAATTATTTCTTTCGTTAATTTGTATTATTTTATTTATAATGTTAGAAGTGGCAGCCTGTACATAAGCACTGCGACACTGCAGCACCCCCAAGGAAAAAATGAAAAATTTAAATTTTGTTTGTGTTTATAAATAATAACAATGCTTACAACATTATATAAATGCAGTACAACATGTTAAAGGTTACAGCTTATGTTTTGATATTGATTGAATAGTTAATAATGGAATTGTTCAATTAACGCTTTAGATTACGAAACAAATGCACTGCAATCTAACGCTGATATTCGTTTGCTCTTGTCATTGCACGTTATGTCATTCCCAACTGTAACTGCTCAAACGGCAGTGTATTTTTATTATGCTTAGGCGCCTTATTTCTGTGAGATATGAAACGTTTATTATTGGTACGTGTGCGTGGTGAACTATTTTTTTAAATCTTATTTTATTTTGTTAAAATAACATATAATTATTTATTTATTATAGATACAAGGCTGAATTATGACGAGTGTCAATGTTGAAAATATGAAAAGTAATATTTTTTCAATTATCGTTACATGAAACAAATGCACTGCGATCTAACACTGATATTCGTTTGCTGTCATTGCATGTTACGTCATTAGATAAACTGCTGCTTGGGCAGTGTATCTTATGCCTGCGCACATTATTTCTGTGAGATATGAAACGTTTATTATTGGTCCGTGTGCATGGTGAATTATTTTTTTTCAATCTTATTTTATTTTGTTAAAATGACATAATTATTTATTTATTATAGATACAAGGCTGAATTATGAGGAGTGTCACTGTTGAAAATATGAAAAGAATTATATATTTGCAATTATCATTTCATGAAACAAATGCACTGCAATCTAACGCCGATATTCGTTTGCACTTATTATTGCTATTGATACGAAACTTTTATTATTGGGGTTTGTTCGTGGTGAGGATGAAATATTTTTAATAAAGCAATTTTTAATATGTAAATTTATTTATTAATAAATTCGTTAGTGATTAGAAAAAAAAGTGGTGTTTTTTTTATTTATTTATTTTTATTTTTTTATATATGCAGCACGCCTACTTAAAATTTTCACCGGCCGCCACTGAATGTTAGGGAACAAGATTAATGGATAGCATTACACGTGGACATGGCATTTTAGGGCTAGTTTTCAAACAAAATTTCTAGTTTGCATTATACGCGAAAATATATCTTTATTTCAACAATTTTCTTCTAAATTAGTCTATTATCAGCACCACCCATATTGTCATTATGTGAGATTTTGTTCTTCTAAGGCACTTCTGACTGAATCAGTCCATCTATATCTTGATTGTCCTGTGAGTCTTTTTCCTGCCATCTTGGCATCAAACACCTGTTTCTCTAACCTTTCTTCTCCCATTCTGTTTAAGGCTATACCACTTCAGATTAGCTCTGCTCACACATTCTTGAATGGTAAGTTCTTTCCTAAAACTGGTTTGAACACAGTCTTGTATACTGCTAGTTTAATGTTTTGGTTAATTTCTCTCTTTTTTCATATAAGAGAGAAATTAGTAGACAATTTCACCACATCTCCCTAGCTGAATCAATTAATGTTTTGTTCAATTTATCTTCGCATTTGGGTCACTATTACATTAATCAACTTCATAAGTTTTATTCACTAATTCCTTAACATGCTATTTAATTGACTGTTTTGCAGACAGATCAAAATAAAGATAAAATTATTCTATTAGTTGGCATAATTAAATTACTTACTTGAGTCATTCAGATTTACTTTAGAGAGTACCTTGATAAAAAATAATCTGTGAATGCAATTTTTCTATTCATATGGCTGCTTATTGTCACTATCACAGGTTTTTCTGTGCTGAAATCAGTTTTCATTTTTGATGCACAATTTTGGATTATAACAGCTGATTGCAGATAGAATATTCCGATTGTGACAATAAGAAATTTAAAACTGTATGTTTTACTGTGAAAGGAATTCCATATTCCTGGAAATGATGCTGATCTCTCTCTCTCTTAGTTTTTATCTGCATACTGATTTATCCATGAAGTTGCTGATACAATGTAGGAAAGTTATCCTTTCTGGTTCTTGTAAGAATTCTGCTATATTTCTTGTATTGACAGTGAGTATTATAACTTTGGTTCATTAGGTACACACATCCTAAAGCTATAAAACCAGTTCCTGCCTACACACACACACACACACCGTCGTCATCATAAATTTCTTGATATGTACCCTCAAGGGGGGGGGGTGTTCAGATTACTATGACATGACTAAGTTTACATTATTATTAATCTCCTATCCACAATTTCCCTCCAAATTAGTCTATTACATGTCATCACTCCAATATTGTTGTATCTAACTTTTCATGCTTCTGAAGCACATCTGACCGAAACAGTCCGCCAAGACCATGGTTTTCCTATGGGTCTCTTTCCAGCCATCTTAGCATCAAACACCTGTTTTGCTAATCTTTCTTCACCCATTCTATTTAAGTAACCACACCACCTTAGATTAGCTCTGCTGGCGCATACTTGAATGCTAATTATGTGAGGTTCCTTTCTAATAACTTCATTATTAATATGATTCTGCCATTGATGCCATCTGTTCAGCCCCCTAACTTTTCTAAGAACTCTCATATCTGTGGTCTCTAGTCTTTGATCAAGTGCTTTATTTCTAACCCAACTCTCAGATCCATGACTTAAACCTGGTTTAAATACTGTCTTGTATACTTCTAGTTTGCTGTTTTGGCTAATTTCTTTCTTATTCCATATAAATTTATTTAGCTGCTACCTACCATTCCAACTTTGTTTATTATGTTGTAGAATCATCATTTAGAATGCAGCTGAAGTTTGCTTTGCTCCTGCATATTTTCATAGTTTTGGTCTTTTTATTGCTGATTTTCATGCCAAATTTGTTACAACTGTTATTCAGTTTAGTTAGAGAATCCTGGAGATATGCACTAGATGTGTTTAGGAGTTCAACATCATCTGCATAAAGCAAAGAGCTAAGTTTGACATGTCCAATTCTAATATCAGGCTTGATACCACTTTTTTATCATAATGTGATCCATATAAATGATGAATAGGAGTGGTGATAATTTTGATTCATAAAAATTTAACATCAAACCATATTCCTGTATTTCCTGTATTCTAACTGCTTACAACTTAAATGTAGACTATGTATTGCTCTGTATAATGTTCCATTCACCCCATATAATTGATGTATTTTGAAAAGCTTTTCTCTGGGCACCTTGTCATATGCCTTTTCTAGATCTACAAAACTTAAGTACAAATCTTTATCATATTCCCACGATTTCTCAACTATTTGTCTTAAAATGAAAATCTGATTTTGGCAACCTGTATTTGGCCTGAACCCAGCCTGTTCTCCTCCAAATTTCTCTTCCACAATCTTTCTCAACCTCTTTTCAAGTATTCTTATATAAATCTTTACTGGAACACTTGGTAGAGAAATTCCTCTATAATTCTCATATTCAGTTTTATTCCCTTTATAGATGGGTACTATGAGAGCTCTACTTCAATCATCGGGAATTCGACCTTCTGACCAAGTCCTCTGAATTATGCAGTGTAGCCACTGCAAAACTTTTATACCCTCCATACTTAAGCATTTCTGGTTGAATATCATCTATTCTTGCTGCCGTTCCACATTTCAAGTTTTTTTCGGCTTCTCTTTGCTTTCCTCTTGAAAATTTTCTAGTATAGTTCTGTCACTGTTTGATTCATTGAAAGTAATTACTTCAGGCATCTAGGAATATCCTTATCTTCAGTTTTCATGTCACTTTTATCATCTTTGATTCACACACACAAACATCAATTGCTGTAGGTTTTGTCATTACCTCTCGCATATGCACATATATGTGAGAGAGAGAGTGATATGAACAATAAAGTAATAACCTTGCATTAGATGAGAGGTCAAAAGATAAAGGCCCGTCATGTTCAGTTAACCTGTCCAAGATAAAAAATAATGCTAAAGAATGAGACCAACGGTTGAAGCTTTAAGTTCGTAATACCAAACTTGACCAAATGCTTTACGATAAACTATAGATGTATTCTCTGCTTCCTAAATGAAAAATATATACCATGAAAAATGTAGTGTTAGCTTGATATTATGAGCAAAACTGAATACTGGATTTACAGTGGTTTCCATATTGTAGGAGTGTATTTTCAAGAGCTGTTTAGTAGGGAAAGCAGTCTTACTTGTTTTACACAAGAAAGACTGCTTCTTGTTTTACACAAGAAGCAGTCTCCAATCCCCCTTTTTTTTTTTCTCTAAAATTTTGATTCATAAAATTTAAGACTTGCCCAAATTGAATTGCTGTAATAAATTTGGTTCAAACACATGAATTACATGACAGAAATTATGAAAAATAAACATGACTTGGTAAACATCTGCATCAGCAGTAGAGAAACTTATAAAAACAAATAAAATATTTCATTTATTTAGGCACAATTTTTCATGAAGATGGCAAATTAAATATGGAAATAGACAGTAGAATAAGCAAAACTCATATGGCTGAGAGTCAGTTGAATAAATTTTTATGGTATAAGAGTAGAATTAGCTACTCTTATACCATAGATATATCTCTTAAACATGCGGTATACAAAAGTGTTCAAACCAACTTTAACTTATGGATTCGAGAATTATGAAGACTGGAGACCACAGATATATTTCTGAAAAAATTAGAGTAACGAGTAGGTGGCATTAATGGCCAAATCATATTAAAAATGAAACTATTGGAAAAGAACTTGACATTATTATTATTCAGGAATGTGGAGCAGAGCTAATCTAAGATGGTATGGTTACTTAAACAGAATGAAAGAGGAAAGGTTAGTAAAATAGGTGTCTGATACCAGTTAATACAGTAGACTTAATTCTATAGCATTGTTATGTTAGTCAGTATGCTTCTTGATGATACACATTAGAAATTGGTGATGATGAGTTAAATTATTTCTGAAATTTGCTATTCATTTTCTTATAAAAATGATTTAGCATTGCTGAAGTACTCTTGATTAAAAAAAAAAAATTCTTCTGTTGAAAGACCCATGGTTTATCATTTTTTTTTTTAATATATATTGCAGCGTACAGTTGGTTTTAGCAGTTAATCTATTTACCTGACAAAACTAAAATGTCAACCATTTAGTCAAATAAAATGCTTCTTTGGAATATATGAGGGAACTTTGATTAATTTTGTGTTTTATGAAACTGCCAGTAACATTGTGCCTATGCAGATATTATAAAAGATATCTTTTTTTTTTCACAGCATAATAAAGATACCTTTATTATGTATTTTGAGAGGAAAGGATAGAGAAAGATGTTTTTTCTTTTCTTTTTGTTTCCTCAATGTTAATCTGGATACATTTTTCTGTAAATCTGTTTGTGTGTAAAAATGTGTATATTAAATAAGGAAGATGAAAGGCTATTGTTGGCATCTTGATTAGTTTCTCTTTTTTACTACTGTGTTACACATATTAATATTTTATGCTTATGGTTGTATTGTCACATAAGCTCTTGATTGCACTTAATAACTGTTTTGGAATTACCTTGCATAACAAAACACAAATTTTTGTATTATTGATCAATACAAGTATTTCATTACTGTGAAAAAACCTATTTTATTTTATCTACGTAAATCCTAATTTAACTTAAAATGATTATTATTGTTTTCTAACAACTTAATGTTAAAACTATCGATATCATAGATATTTCTCTATTTATGTAGTTGTTTCTTGCAAGACTTCCTTAGCAGAGCCTATCTGCCAAATGGCAAAATTCCGCCATTGAAATTTTGCCAATTACCTTTCAACCATCCTCTTTTCATTTTGTACTCATCAGGAACTACTGGAACTCCTAAGTGCATGGTTCATTCAGCAGGGGTAAGCTGTAAGCTTTAATGTATTATGCTATGTATGTTAAAATATGATATTTTAAAAATGAATTATCTATTTCTGTGTATGCCTTCTGATACTTGAAGATAAAGATATAAAAATATGTTAATTTGGAAGTAATTGCCTAAAATTTGAAATTCCCAAATTCCATTACATTATCCATAATGTAATGGAATTGGGAAAAAAAATAATAACCTAGCATAAATGTAAAACATGAAATTCGCAAAATAGGTGAAATTCATAAAAAATAAGAAAATAATAGCAAAATTCACAGAACATAATTACTTAAGACTTCTGTAGGGTTAAATCATAACCCTAGCAAAGTCTTTTTTAACCTAAGTTAAAACTTAAGTTTCCACATAGTCTTTAAGGCTTAACACTAAGTTCTTCAGGAGGTTAGTGACCTGTATTTGAATCCCATCTAGGATGTAAACAATTTTTATAAGGATTTTTCAAGTAAAGTTAGTCAGTTCCATGCAGTTGAATAGGGTTTCTTTTCTCAAAAACTTGGATTTTTCATCCCCACAAAACATAATATGCTGGCCTTATAACCTAAGCTACTTTGGCTATAATTCCAAACTGCAACAAATATGCATGGGTAAACCTTTTGATGTCAACTTAGCCTTAAATTAAGTCTTATTAATATGCTCTAGCTGCTAGCAAGGCCACATTACTCTACTTGAGACTGACTGCCATTCAAGAAGATTAGCCTCGTATTTTGTGTTGAATACTATGGCTACTCCTTCTTTTCCTTGATTGTCATTGCCTGAATATAACATTTTGTATTTATTGCTACTGAGAGAAAACCTCCACATAGCCTTTAAAGAATGCAGAGAACTGACCATGGTTTCTGACCTAATGGTCAATCCTCATCTTCACATGGCACATCCTCTTAGTAGACATCCATCTGGATACTGAATGAATGAAAATGGACTGACAATTTGACTTAGCTGACAAATAGTATTCTGTATTAATGGCTTAAACCAAAATTGATGGTAAAATATTATAAAATATCATGCTTGTTGAGACATTGCATAGTTAAAAACAATAAGCCCCCTCCTCTTACTGTTTTCTTCAGAGAACCAGAGTGAATGAAAAGTAAGTGGGCTATGGGAATGAGCTCAACATAAGTAGAACCAAAGATAGGCAACATCAATAGAAAATATAAGGGTGGTCTGAAAAGTTCTCAGTCTCAACCATAGATAGCAATGCTATCAGCAAGAATTTTTTTCTAAGTTGGTGCATCTGTTATAAGCATCCATGTGAAATTGCAAGTCATTCTATCAAATAGTTTGTTGAAGCAAGAGTTGTCTGTATCCCTTGGAATGGATAAAATTGAGTATTGTGCGGTTATAAAATTCTTTGAAATTATAATATAATTTCCAAATTATTTTTATCATTCAACATAATCTCCCTTAAGACAAATACATTTATTCCAGTGATGCTACAGCACCATTATCCCATCCCTGTAGTGGTTCTCAGTAAGATCTGCAAAATACTCCTCTACAGCTGCAATCACCTGTTGATTCGAAGACAAAATTTGATCAGCGAGGAAGAGATCTAGTTTTGGGAAGAGATAGAAGTCAGAGGGAGCCAAATCTGGGGAATAGGGTGGATGTTTCAACAAATCATAGTGCAGATCCCTCAATTTGCCCATTGTCAAAACACCTTTATATTTAATAAACAAAATAAATGCCTTTAGCATCCCAGAACACCAATGCCATGACCTTTCCTGCTGATGGAACCAACTTTGTCTTCTTTGGCACTGAACAACTGGCTTCTGTGTGCTGTTTTGACTGCTGTTTGGTTTCTGGTGTGTAATGGTGAATCCAAGTCTCATCCATAGTAATAAATTGACGAACAAAATCAGTTTTTATTATTATGTGACACCTCCAGGGAGTCCAAAGACTCATCGAGGGAGAGTGTGCCAACAGCATCAAACGATTGATTGATAGTCATCACTATGAATCCTATAAAACCCTTTTAATAATTTATATGCCTCTATTAGTTTTTGTGCCCACAGATCTTCAATCTTTCCTCATAGGAAACATTACGCAAACTTTTCTTGCAATTCAGTTCCATTAATATTGTGAACATCATGTGATCTCATCCTCCCAAAGTGCATCACCTTACACTTAGCCACATTGAACTGACAGCCATTCACTTTAGCCCATACTTCCAGCCTATTTAAGTCATCCTGTGAGATATCTACATCATTAGAATTGACTATTTTGCATCATCAGCAAACAAGTGGATATTTCTTTTCAAATGATTTCCAATATCATTAATGTACAAATTGAAGAACAGACGCCCAAGTACTGAGCTCCGAAGTGCACCACTACTCACCTACATTCTCCTGAACTCAGCTCCTCCATAAACCACTCTTTGATATCTATCCATCAGCCACCCTCTAATTCAAATCACTAGCTTCGGATCCAGATCCATACCCATTTGCTCCAATTTATGTGTGTGGAACCCAGTCAAATGCTTTGCAAATTCCACCAATATCATGGAGTAAGGATTTCCTTTATCTAACTCTACCATTGCTTTATTATAGAAAGTAAGTTACTAAGACAAGACTTCACAAAACGATGTCGCCCCTTATAAAGTATCATTCTGTCTACCCAGTCCTGAATTCTAATTTCTATCAGAATTCATGACTGGGTGGACAGAAATCTGAATCTGATATACTGATTGGCCTATAATTTGTTACTTCTGTTTTCTTGGAGTTTCCCTTATACAGTGGAATTATTTTCCTCTCTTTTTACTCTATTGGAACTTTATCAGAACTGAAGCTTAAAGTAAATGGCTGGGTTGTGGAGGTGATAATTCTCTTGCACATTCTCATAACATATTAGCCGATATGCCATTTAACCCTATGGCAGTGTTAAATTGTGAATGAAACTATGTTGTGTAATTTATTTTTTTTCATTCACATTTAACATTGATTATTATGTATTAATCATGATTTGTATAAAAATTATTTATTATTCCTTAATTTAGGATTACTATTTAAATATTTATTCTAAACTTAACCTACTATTAATTTGTTAATAATAATATGTGCAGAATTTATAATAACTAAAATATATATATGATGTAACGAAAAGTATTATTATAATTAATTCTATACGTAATGAAAAGGCTGATTAAGTAGCTCAAATATTCTGTTTATTCTTATTTGTGAAAATTTAACGTTATGTAATCACTCATGTAGTAGTAGAGCATTGTATTACATTAGCGAAATGTTTGCGTTTATTTGTTGTCATGGAGACGCATGAAATAAACAAGCACGAGTCGAATAGAGCATGACCTTCGGACTGAAAGGAGAGGAAAGATATTATATATATATAAAAAAAAAAGGATTTTGAATTAGAAGAAGAGAGAGGAAGTTTTTTTGCGGAGCAGGAAGGAAGGTAGGATACAAGCAAAAGAAGTGGAAGAAAATTATAAGTTCTCTAGGGCAGAAATTCATGAGAATAGTGTTTAGAAGTGAGCCAAACCATAGTGAATCATATACTTAGCTGCAAGTGAAGTCAGCTGTGTTGTAAAGGAAAATTAATGCCATATCCGGATAAACAAAGAACTGAACATTCAATGAAAAATTCTGATTAGTTCCAGTTAGTCTAGGATTGCGTCTTAATTCTATGTTGCCCTGAGAAGAATTATATTGAAATTAACTAGTTTCAGAAAAGTAAACAAGGAAAGATATCAGTGCCTTATTGATGTGTATCTTTTTGAGTAGTGAAGCGCAATTAACAGTAGTTCAGTTAAAATAGTTGAAGAATTTTTATTAATGTGTTCCGCTAACGTAAATAAGTTAATTCAAAAGTGTGCTCACAATTAATAGATGTATTGAAGATTGCATTTGGTAAGAGTAGTCATACTTGTTTGTTTATTCTAACATTAACATATCTTCGATGTTCAAAGTCCGAAATAAGATTGCTTGGAATATTGTCTACCTTGATTAGTGCTTCCTGTGAATTTAAACATTAAGTACAGCTGATAGATATGTGGAGACTGATTAAATAAGAAGTTTTGTTTTATTAACTTGAGTTAAGAAAGCTTGTGATTTTGAAGCTGTGAATTGTATGTGAAAGTTTAGAACATTGAATTGGCATGAGTGACTTAGCAAGATGTATTAAGTTGATTGTATTGTTTCATTTTAAAGCAGAATTCTTGTATTTGTTATATATATCATATATTAAATGTTTTATTTTGTTAATCTAAATATTGTGTTTGCCTGAATTCCCTTTTATTGCACCGTTCATAAATATTCGAATCTTGCAGGAACCCCAAGTGGAATAGTAAATAATTCTGCCCAAATAAATGAGGAGACTGCTAACTTAATTAAGAATTGATCCTACTATTTTGTATAGACTAATCTAAGGGGTGGTGCAGTATAATTATAAATTTCTCTACTTTTGTATCGGTGATCAATTTGCAATTAGTTGTTATATTGATAAGAGTGACTTGAACCAAGATGGCGGATTTAGAACATAACATGAAAATAGAACGTCACGACAGCAGCATTAGCATTAAGGCTCCGTAATGTACTAAGCACCTCTATTTCTTCTATCTCTAGACTCTCATCAGTCAATGACACATTCGGCACTGCAATATCACAGACGAAATGGTACACTTTTGCAAAATGATTACTAAGTAACTCGTTGTTTGATTTGCTTCTGTTACTTCCTTACCATCAACAATTTTTAAAGTCATCCTTCCAAAGTTATTCCTCCTTTTAATTGCCACATAGCAAAAGAACTTCTTCTCTTTGATAATCTCCCATGCACCATCAACATCTCTCCCTTTCAAATTCTCGTGCCACAGCACTTCTGAAAGCTGATTTCTCAGTTTGTCATAATCATCAGCCTTGTAATTCTACATATACCCCTTAATAGAATATTCAGCACTTCTTACAATCTCCCTGGTCAAGACTACATAATTGCTTTCCCGAAGTGTATACGCGAGGGTGGTCTTAAAAGCTCTCGGCCTAACAATTAAAAAAAAATTATAATTTCAAAATTATTTTTATTTTTCAACATAATCTCCTGTAAGAGTAATACATTTATTCCAGTGATGATCAAGCGCCATTATCCCATCCCTGTAGTGGTTCTCAGTAAGATCTACAGAATGCCCCTCTACAGCTGCAATCACCTCTTGATTCGAAGAAAAATGCTGACCAGCAAGGAAGAGTTTTAGTTTTGAGGAGAGAAGAAGTCAGAGGGAGCCAAATCTGGGGAACAGGATGGATGATCCAACAATTCATAGTACAGATCCCTTAATTTTCCCATCGCCAAAACACCTTTGTGGGCATTGTCCTGATGAAAGATGATTTTTTTTCTTCTGCAAACTGGGTCTTTTCTCACTAATTTTTTCGTCTAGTCTTGTTAAAAGATCAGAATAATATTCCGAGGTTATTGTTTTACCCTTTTCAAGATAATTAATAAACAAAATGCCTTTAGCATTCCAAAACACTGATGCCATGGCCTTTCCTACTGATAGAACTGACTTTGTCTTCTTTGGCACTGAACAATGGACTTCTGTCCACTGTCTTGACTGCTGTTTGGATTCTTGTGTGTAATGGTGAATCCAAGTCTCATCTATAGTAATAAATCGCTGCACAAAATCAGTTTTATTCTTGTTAAAATGCCAGCATTGATAAGTAATTTTCATTGTCAAGACGAACCTTTTTTGTATTTGTGTTTTGAAATTTGGTATGAGATTCTAATTCTTCATCACTAGCCTCTTCAGAATTGTCTGGATTTTTTCTCTTCAAAAATTTCCCCATTTTAACAGTTAGAAATTTCTGTAAAATAAAAAATGTAAAAAAGATGAAAAATCAAAATTAGACTAATAAAACTGAAGCACAAAACATAAATAAAGGAAAACAAAAGAAATACATGGGAAAATGAGAGAGAGAGAGAGAAAACAGAACAACTTCAGTATACGGTGATCGTTGTTTACATCGTGCAAAGCACTTATGTAACCTTATTCACCGTTCAGAACAAACTATCGATATATCAAATTGAAAGTGTGAATATATTTTCACACTTTCAATTTGATTAAACAGTGGTTGCCACATAACTCAAATGAAATTGGTCTTGAAACAATAAAAATACTTAATACATGCGACGCTTTCATTAAAGGTATTAATTTAAAAAAAAAATTGGTTAAATTAAAGGGCCGAGAAAATTAGTTTATAAAACAGATTCGGTTATGTTAGTAATGTAATATTTAGTAAATTAATAAAATATAATAGAAAAAGTATAATATTGCTGAAACTATCGACTGCAACCTGAAATAAAGGAGTAACCTTCCCAAAAATTACGATCATCATAAAGTGGAGTTTAGCCGAGAAAACATACAAACTTTTCATATTAATGTAATAAATTTAGTTCAATCCTTTATCCAAGTGTAAGCAAACAAAGTTTGCACCTGAAAACATCTTCAGGATTGAGGACTATAACTTAATGCATAGCAGTATACATGTCGCAAGGAGATGTGCTTTGCATTATGGGAGATACTGAGACAAGGAGTGATGAGAGTTTGGTCCACCTTTGTATTAGTTACCAAGGGATGTACCACCTTACCTCAGTCCTGAAGATATTTTCAGGTGCAAACTTTGTTTGCTTACGCTTGGATAAAGGATTAAACTAAATTTATTATAGTCTAACCAAGTGGAAAATAAACTTCCAACATCTTTCTCTAAATCCAGAGTAATTTAATAATAAGGTGGTACACTGGTTGGCAACTTGTATAGGTAAATATGACCTCTTCATTGCTTCTGCCTTAGTATCACCACTCTGGGTCTGCCTCCCACTGACAAGACCTCAATAAAGGTAGAAACCGTTCTGGGTAGTGGCTCTTCCCTTGGGAAGATACTGAGACAAGGAGTGATGAGAATTTGGTCCATCTTTGCTATGAGTTGCCAAGGGATGTACCACTTTACCTCAGTCCTGAAGATATTTTCAGGCACAAACTTTGTTTGCTTACACTTGGAAAAGATTAAACTAAATTTATTATAGTCTAACCAAGTGGATAATAAATTTTCATATTAATGAGTGAAAACACATAGGATTGATAGGAGATCGACTGCGCTTCTTGCATTTCTTGCTTGCAATGACTTGTAAGCGACACTAGCTGGCGCTAGAACTTGCTCCAGTTGCCGTATAATAAGTGGCTCACGGACAGCATTGCCTCACATCCTATTGGGAGTTAATACAACTAACTCGAATTTATTCCTTTCAGAGAATGTTTATTATTTTCTTCCACTGTTTAAGTTTTCATTTATTTGCCATTGCTATTCATTATTATTTCTCGTGGAACCCCAGTTGAGAAACGCTGCTTTAGAGTATAGAAGTTGACAGGAAGAAAAGTAATGTTTAGAACAGAAAAGAACATCAATCTTTTTAGAAGCTATATGAGTAATATATTTGTGCAAGGATAAACTGGATGTGACAGTCAACCCAAGAAGACAATGTTGATCTTGAAAGGAGACTGGAACATTATCAAAAATGAGAGGGGATGAGGTAAGATTTTTCTTGCAAATAATAAGGCAGGCTTGAGATTTTTTGCATTGCAATTTACTAAATTGTCTTCACCCCATTTCAGGATGTTGAGGTCAGTGTTCAGGTCACTGGTTATGGAAGATCTCAAGACATCTAACATTAGAATTCTGCAGGATTTATCAAGTGAAGAAGAATACTATCATTGGCGAAGCTGTGAATAGGTTTTGTAGTCAGAGAAAGGAGGGCATTGATGTACAGGAGGAAGTGTGAGTGAGAGAGCACAGAATCCTGAGGCACTTCGGCATTGATAGGGAAATCTGAGTGGAAGCCTTCCACCATGACATACAATAAACAATCCAATCACAGAGTGTAGAAGGGAAGCTATAAGATGGCAGTTTGTTCAGGAGGTCTCAGTGACAGACAATCAGATACCTTAAAAATATTAAGAGAAATAACATGAACTTCTCCAGATCTTTTCATGGCCTAAGTCCAAAGGTAGTTGAGATTAGATAAGAGGTCGGCTGTAGAACGAGAATGGCAGAATCCATATTGGTGATCTCTAATTAACTGATAAACCTCAATGTAATGAAGAAGCTGGTTGTCAATAACCTTCTACATCACATTTGAAAGCGGTAAGGTGAGTAATTCATAATAATTAGATGGTTGGTTGACTTTTGTCTCCCTTTTTTTGGTATAGGCTGGATGTTTGTGTTGTGGATGATGTAGGGCTTGCTTCCATGCTGTTGGGTAGATGCCAGTAGAATATGAACGTTTATATAGACGATACAGGATGGGTGTCAGTTAAGACCAGGGAGCCTTAGTAGTATCAAGAGTAATGAAGATTTTTTGATGGCCTTTTTGGCAAAAGTTCAAAAGAGTCATGTATTCAAAGGATTCATTGGTAGTTTGTGGAAGTACAGGATGATTTGCTTTGGTTTTCCAGGCAGGAGTTGGTGGAAAAAAACTGATGCCAAGAGGTCTGCCTTTTCCTTAGGTGATGTTACCATAGTGCCATCAGGATGCAAGAAAGGCATCAACATTGAAGGGCAGAAGTTGCATCCAACAGCCATGTGCCACCAGCATCTCTCCCCTTTGGGGGCTGAGGAGATTGGTGTAATGGGAGGTGGTCAAGGGATGTTCAGAATCAGAAGGATAAATCAGGTAGGAGTTAGATGAATAGCATCATTGAATAGAAATTGCAGACAAAGAAAAAGTTGTAGAGGGAATATAAAGAAAAAGGTGATTAACATGCCTACGTGTAGTACAAGACACAGGCAAAAAAGGGTGACTTGTATGATAAGGAAGGCCACAGCTAATTATGAGAGAAAGCTAATGAGGCCAAAAGAAATCCAAAAGAGTTCTTTTGCTATGTGGCAAGTAAAAGTAGGAATGACTATGGAAGGATGACTTTAAAAAATGCTGATGGTTGGAAGGTAACAGAAGCAAACCAAATAGTTACTATGTGAGCACTTGCCAGAGGTGTACCATCTAGAGGTTATGTTGCATTGCCAGATGTAACATTGACTGATGGCAGAATAGAGGTTGAAGAAATGTAGGTGCTTAAAATATTGCAGAATCTCAGTGTGTTACATGTGTTAGTTGACCCGTGTATTACAAGAATGTACAAAGGTATTATCAGCCCTTCTGACCAAGATGTTTAATTTCAGCTTCAGTACTGGAAAAGTGCCACTGGAGCAGAAAGAGAGCACAATAGTCTCATTGTATAAAGAAAACTCCAAGACAGAAAGAGGAAATTATAAGCCAATCATGGGCTACTCTTTCTGGCAGTTGACCTGTGTATTACGAGAATGTACAAAGGTATTATCAGCCCTTCTGACCAAGATGTTTAATTTCAGCTTTCAGTACTGGAAAAGTGCCACTGGAGCAGAAAGAGAGCACAATAGTCTCATTGCATAAAGAAGACTCCAAGACAGAAAGAGGAAATTATAAGCCAATCATGGGCTACTCTTTCTGGCAGAAACTCGAATCTCACCCCCCCCCAAGCACTGTTTATCTCAACCTTCCACAAACTACTCACTCTTTAACAGCTTTCATCTCAAGGGTGGTGTCTGCATATACATCAGCTCTGATATATACCTTTCCAGATAGCACCCAACATAGAATCACCCAACTTTGACCTTCTTTGGTTGAAAATATCCCTTCCCCACTCAGTCAAATTTATTGCTGTCTCAATCACTCCCCCAATGCAACCAACCACTCTGAGCTCTTTAATTTCCTCTCCTTAAAAATTGATTTTCTCCAATCCCACTTTCCCAACAACTAAATTATCCTCCTAGGAGATTTTAATGTCCACAACACTAGCTGGCTTTCCTCCTCCAATTGTACAGATCTTGCAGACAGAGATGCTGAAACCTTTTCCGTCATGTCATTAACAACCTTGCACAACTTGTTCAGATGCCAACCAGAATACCAGATAACCCAAACCACTCCCCAAACACCCTAGATCTCTTCCTCACTAATGACTCCTCCAAATACACAGCAAAAGTAGTGAGCTCCCCCCCCCCCCCAGGTCATTCTGACCACAATCTAGTGCTCATCTCCTCTCCCATGCAACCAATGCTTACACAGACACTTCCGTACAAGAGTAGTTTGACATTATAACAGTGCCAAGTGGGACACTCTCTGTCCCACTTGGCACTGTTATAACTTCTATGCCACATTCCCATGGTTGGACTATTGCTTCTGGCTTTCCAACCCAAACATATGCACCAAACTTATTACCAAAGTAATCCTCACCGACATGGAAACACATATTCCACACAGTACTCTAAACTGCCATTCCCTAACTAAACCCTGGTTCTCCAAAAGATGTGCCAAGGCTGTACAGATGAAACACCAGACATACCATAACTGGCTGAAATCAAGAACCTCATCCTCCTTTAGAGCTTATACCAAAGCCCGAAATAGATGCAAAAAAACAATCAATGCTTCTAAAACAGAGTTCGAAAGAGCAAAAAGCAGGAAACTATCAGCCTGTCCAAACTGCCGCCGAGCCTTTTGGTCAGAGCAATTGGCTGTAATCTCAAAACTAGGATTTCTCTTTCACTTAAGACGTTACTTCACCCCCTTTATGGATTTTATTGCATCATCACCCACGAAAAAGCCATTCTGGTTTTTCACACTTTGCTTTCAATGCTTGCATAACTGACGATGGTAAATGTCCCCCCCTAACCATTCCAGACACTCAACATACAGTGCCCCTATATCCCTTTGCCAGGATGAGATCAGAAAAATACTGACCAAATTAGACACAAAAAAGTCTTCTGGCCCTGATGGCATTCTCCCAATTGACTTGAAAGTTTGTGCACCAGAACTGGCTCCTAACCTCTGTTGCCTATATATACTCTCTTACTCAACTGGAATCTATCCCACAAACTGGAAATTGGCCTATATTCAGCCCATTCCCAAGAAGGGTGATAAGTCAGTGCCATGCAACTATTGCCCCAATCTTACCTCAGTCCTGTCAAAAGTGATGGAAAAAATCATCAATTCCCAACTCCTACACTACCTTGAAGACACCCACCTAATAAACAACTGCCAGTATGGATTCTGTCACTGCCGATCAACAGGAGATCTGCTCACATATGTCACCCATCTCTGCACAAATGCAATGGAGAAGTTTGGCGAATCTCAAGTGGTTGCACTTGATATCCCCAAAGCCTTTTACCCTGTCTGGCATAAAGGCTTACTACGCAAACTCCATCATTTGGTCTTATCCAGGACTTTTGTAGTTGGATTGCCAGCTTTCTGTCTGGATGCACACTGTGTGTGATCGTGGATGGCTCCCTGTCCTCTCATCATTCAATTAATGCTGGGGTTCCACAAGGTTCTGTCCTCACACCAACCCTCTTCCTGCTATATATCAATTATATTGCTACTATATATTGCTATATATCAATGACCTTGGCTTGGAGGTCAACTTCAGTTGACCTCCAAGCCAATACACAGATTTGCAGATGACAGCACACTACACTCCTCACTTTCATTTGATAAACCTTACCCTACACAACTCACCTCACCTCAACCTACAGAACATCAGCCACCATCACCCTCAGTTCCGATCTCCAAGCCATTCTACAATGGGGTTCGGATAAGTTCATCAATTTCGATGCTAATGAAACCCAGTTCTGTCCTATATCTCAGAAAAAAAATTTTTCCCAGTATCCTTTTTGATGATACCCAAATTTCCAGACAGTTGGAGATCTCTCTACTTGGAATTATCCTCATATCAAACCTCTCCTGGCATAAACACATCACAACCATTGCATCCTCAGCTTCTAAAAAACTAGGATTTCTCTTTCACTCAAGACGTTACTTCACCCCCTGAACAGCTGATAACATTATACAAATCACACATTCACCCAGCTATTGAATACTGCTCCCACATATGGGTGGACCCCCTAAAAGCGTTCCCAAAATGCTTGACTCAATGCAGAGGAGAGCGATTAGACTTATTAATGACCCATCTCTTACCAACTCTCCCCACTTTCACACAGATGTTTGGTTTCTGCAGTATGTATATTCTACAAATATTTCCATGGGAAATGCTCATCTTAAATAACATCAATAATTCCTCCACTCAGCACTAAGCTTATTCGAACATGTGCAGCTGCTGCTCAACATCCCTTCACAGTACACCTAGAAACAAACAGAACAAGTTTCTTTACCTCCTCCTTCATCTCTGCAACTGCTGCACTGTGAAACAGCCTCCCCCCCACTCCTACCTGCTGTGTTTCCCAAGGAATACAATTTAGTCATTTAAATCAAATATAAACAAGTTCCTTCTTTTCCAACCCGCTACCCATACACAGTACTAATGTACTATAAGTTGATCAATCAACCTCCTGTGTATGGGAGGTTTATCAATATAAAAATAAATAAACAAATCAATATTTATAAAAATAAAAAAATATTTATAAATTTGATTTGTTTATTTATTTATAAAAATAAATAAACAAATCAAATAAATAAAAAACAAACTATCATCATAGTTTGTTAATTTCAAACTGAAATATTTGGCAATATATTTTATAAATAATACTTTTCCTTCTGTTTATGTGTAGATAATTTATAATACTATGGCACAAGTTACCCTCAAAACTAGAATTCCATTTCTTCACATGGAAAGCTTTACCAAAAAGACTGCTAAACTGTAAACTATCTGTATTACAAGGTAAGTTGCAAGTGAGGGTTACTTTTTTAAAAATATACCCCGACCTTCAGATTATTCCAGACTTTGCTAAGATAAAGGAAACTATTAAATCACCTGGTGCTCATACTATCTACAGGAACACCAGCTTGTCTTTAGTCTGTAATCAGCTTAGAGCAGCTAAATGAGATCTTGCCATTAATATCTGTCTTGTTACTAATCTCCAGACTTTCATCTCTTCAAACCTAGACCCATAACTTTCCTATATAGTTCTTAATGTTGCTAAATGCTCTCTGAAATGTTCATTTAATAAACAAAATCGACATCTAAATGTAAATTCGATGTCCTTGTTGCTAGACAAATGAAGCTTCTCCGTGTTCCAGAGAATTGGGTTATCAGCGTATCCGGACGCCCCTTAACTGATAGTGAAACACTTATTCTTTCATAAGGACATGAATTTGCCATAGCTCCAAAAAAGATACCATATTTAGTTTTCCTTTCTAACATCGAACGAAACTTATTTCACTTCTCCAGTGAAAAGGCTAATAATCTCTGCTTAGAAGTTTCATCCATCCTACTTAAAGCCAAGCTTCCTCCATTGAACATATTTCCATCTGAAAAGAAAGCTTTACACTCTCTAAGACGCAACATTCACCTTGTTATCACCAAAGCAGACAAGGGAAAAGCTACACTAATTATAGATTCCTCAAATTATAAAAGAAAAATTTCTCTTTTACTGTGAGATTGCTCGACCTACCAAGAACTGGATCCACAACCCCACAAATAGGCAACTTAAGAAATTAAATTCCCTTCTAGACAAAGTTATAACTTTAGATGCAGACACCTTAGAAAAGTTAAAAATTCATTTTGCAAGAACTGGTTTTATGGTCTACCTAAGATCCATAAGAAAGACATTCCTCTCCATCCGATTGGGGACTGTATTGATTCACCTACTTACCAAATTGCCAAATATTTAGCAAACCTATTGAAATCGCATGTAGGCAATTCTCATTCTTTTTTAAAAAAACTCATCAGATTTCTTAGACAAATTAAAAATGTCTCCATACAACCTACTGATCTTATGGTGAGCTTTGATGTAGAATCCTTATTCACAAATGTTCCTCTCAAAGAGACTTTACAACTACTCACTGATATTTTTCCACAAGATATAGTAAAACTATTCAAATTCATGATGCATTCTGGATATTTCTTGTATCAAAACAAATTCTACAACCAGGTAGAAGGAACTGCAATGGGATGTCCACTCTCCCCTGCTTTAGTCAACTTTTATTTAGAGCATTTAGAAGACATCCTTTTTTCATCTATAAACCCTCAATCTTTATTTTAGGTTAGATATATAGACAACATTTTTGCTGTGTTGTGGCCTCACAATATAGATTCCTTACCTACTTTTTTTTTAAGCTAAAATCAGTACATTACACCCTTGTATCACATTCACTATGGAAATTGAAACAAATTATCCTTTTTGGACATTATTCTCATCTGCTCATCATCAGGTAATTTAACAACATCTGTTTATAGAAAACCCACTTTTACTGGATGATACATTCTCTAACAATCTGCACATCATCCTTCTCAAAAGACAGGAATCATAAAATGTTTAATTTGACACTAGCTAGAATTAATTGTTCAACTCCCCATCATTTACAGGAAGAACTCTGCTATCACACAGTATATGGAACTAAAAAGCTTCTCCGAAAGAACTACACATCTTCTTGACTCCTACAAATCCAACTAAAACAACAAAGAATCAATATGTTTCAATATGTTGAGTTCCAATCCCATACATCTCCAGCATTTCAGAGCCTATTTCAAGAATTGTGAGGAAATATGATTTAGTAACTATTTATATTCCCGTTAATAAACCATCCATGTATTCCCATTGTCTAAAGATAAACTCTCAACTATATCTTAAAACTCATCAGATTTAAGATATAGTTAATTTAAGATATAAGATAGATTTAAGATATATACAGTGTGACTGCTAGCTTTCCTACTTTGGACAAACTGGATGTTCAGTAGAAAAAAGAATACAAGAACATTGATCTTTCTTCACAACAAATCAGATGTCTGGATTGGCACAACACAGAATAGAGGCAGGCCACAACAATCTCTAGTCTAAAACTCGCCTTCTACACAGATGTTGATATGAATTCGAATGCCTATTTAAAGAAAGAGCTGAGGCCTTACTTCACTGCCCCAACTTAAATCGGAATGATTGCATATCCTTGTCAAAAAATGGCAAAGTTTGATATAAATAACACATTAATTTTTTTTAAAAATTAAATTAAGTCCAATAATGATATTTACAAAGATAGAAGGTCCTAAGAAACCATTTGGATACTACATCTATCTAATGATCTGTTTAGTATGATATTATAAATTAAATTTTTTTTTTGTTATGGAGCAAATGGGGATGGATGTTGAATCTGGTGATTTGGATTTGAGGGTTGCTGATAGACAGATATCAAAGAGTGGTTTATGTACTAGTTAAATCCAGGAGAAGGCAGATGACCAGTGGTGAACCACTGGTCTCAGTAGTCTAATTTGTTTAGTTTGTGTCTCTGTTGTTTAATTTGTACATCAATGATATAGGAAATGATTCGATAGGAAATATTCAGTTGTTTGCTGATAGTCAGGGGCAGCTCGTGCATAGGCACTGCAGAACTGCAGCACTCTCAGTTTTTCTTGATATATAAATATATTTATTAATTTATTTATATTTGCTTGTAATATTTAATTTTATCATCAACAATCCTATGCAATTCTCTTATTTTGCATTAAAAATAAAAACCCATCTTGTACCACTTAAGAGGGCGAAAGATGCTAGCAGCACTGTGTTTACCACAATGTCATATTGCTACACAATCAAGTATGCACAATATAGTGAGATGCGAGCTATTAGCATAATGCAGCACTGTCCGTCGCACAGTTCCATTGTTGTTTATATGCAGTTTGCATCAGTAGTAGAGTGTTCATAGCGCTTATTGTGTTTACTCTGTCTCTTTAAATATTTGGACATTACAATTAAAGACATAACATTATATTTTATGTCTTTAATTTATAGTTTTTATTTTAGAATATTATTGGGGTTATTGACAATTATGACCTCAGAAATGCAACCTCAAGAAATAAGTTCTGTGACAGTAGTGACTATAAGTGAACTACAAAAACTTAAATTTTCACAGTTGACCCTCACTGAGAAAGTTTCTATTAAAATAACAGGCCGTCCTTTACCCGATATTCAAATATCTCATCCAGGAATAAGTAATGATAAGAAGTACATTAGAAGTTTTAATACAGAGTGGTATAAAAAGAAAAGTTGGCTATGTGGTTGTGAAGTGAAAAATGCACTATTTTAAAACTGCTATTTTGGCAATAAGAAATTCAAAGTATTGTGAGAATCCTTCAAAGACGCTATCTGCTGAATCGAAGGAAGTATGTGACTGCATATGTGTTGATATGGAGGAAAGGTATTCTTTCACTAAACATTTAGTAGCTGCTAAATTATTTAATGAAGATAAATTAGCTAATTTTAAGAATAAATTGCCTACAGAAGAAACAAAATTGACCACTGAAGCATATCTCATGATCAACGAAGAAAAACTTGAAACTGAATTTTGAGTATTCCACAGTAGACCCGACATGCATGATTATTATAAATTAATTGACTTTTAAGTAATTTTGAATTGTACCAAACTGTATAATTTTTTCGATAATAAACAGTATTTTTTCACGTTTAATTTTTACCATAATTTTGATATTTTATCCAAACACGTATACACCGTACTTCCAGTGTGTATGTATATTTCAAAAGTTGCAGCACCCCCATGATTTCAAGCCACGAGTCGCCACTGCTGATAGTGCTAAATAGGGAAGAGTGATATTAAATGAAGGTAATGTAGAGACTAGCAGTATGGACAGAGATAAATTGGCTGTCAGTTTAATGTGGCCAAGTGTAAGTTCACTTTGGGAAGAAGTGATCACAAGCTAGCCGTGTACTTTACTGATAGAAATCGAACTGCAGGAAACTGATGAGGGTTGGGAATAAGATGATTGTTGACTGGGAGTTGGTTTAGATCAGCGATGCACAAACTTGTTAAGGCTGAGGGCCACATAGTTCCACTGTTACTTATGGGAGGGCCGCCAAAAAAAAACTTGAAAGTTATCTACCATCATCATCATCATCATCAAATTCCTGCTATGTACCCTCAAGGGATGTACAGGATATGACAGTACTATATGAAAAAATTACATCATTACTAACTTCCTATCTACAATTTTCCTCCAAATCAGTCTGTTACTTGTCAAGACTCCAACATTATCAGATCTTATATTATATCGTCTAAGGCACTTTGTACCGTATCAATCCACCTATATCTTGGTCTTCCTCTGGGTCGTTTTCCTGCCAACCTGGCAGAGAACACTTGTTTTCCTAATCTTTCCTCTCCCATTCTATTTAAGTGACCATACCACCTGAGATTAGCTCTGCTAATGCATTCCTGGATGCTGACAATGTCAAGTTCTTTCCTAATATCCTCATTTTTAATATGATATTGCCATTGATGCCATCTGTTCACGCCTCTAATCTTTCTCAGGACTCTCATATCTGCGGTCTCTAGTCTTTGGTCAAGTGTTTTACTTCTGACCCAGCTCTCAGATCCATAAGTTAAAACTGGTTTGAACACTGTCTTGTATACAGCTAATTTAGTGTTCCGACTAATTTCTCTCTTATTCCATATGAATTTATTCAATTGACTTCCCACCATACCAGCTCAGCTGATTCTGTTGTCTATTTCTATATTTCATTTACCATCTTCAGTAAAAATTGTGCCTAAGTAGCTGAAATGTTTTACTTGTTCCACAGGTTCTCCATTCACAACACAGTTGACATTTTCGATGATTCTGCCTATTTTCATTGTCTTTGTCTTTTTATTGCTGACCTTCATACCATATCTATTACAACAGCTATTGAATTTAATCAGAGAATCTTGCAGACTTGTAGTGGATTTATTTAGAAGTATAACATCATCCGCATAAAGCAAAGAGCTGACATTAACATCTCCAATTTTGATATCATGTGTAATATATATAATACCACTTTCCTTCATAATGTGATCCATATAGATAATGAATAACAGAGGGAATAATGTACATCCTTGTCTCACACCAGATTTAATATTAAACCATTTTCCTGTACTTCCTTCAATTCTAACTGCTGACTTACAACTCAAATAAAGACTAAGTATTGCTTGATATAATGCCCCATTGACACCATATAACTGCAGCGTATTGAATAGCTTCTCTCTTGGCACCTTGTCATATGCCTTTTCCAAATCGACAAAACTTAAATACAGATCTTTGTTATGTTCCCATGCTTTCTTGACTATTTGTCGTAAAGTGAAGATTTGATCCTGACAGCCTCTATTTGGCATGAATCCAGCTTGTTCTTCACCAAGCTTTTCTTCCACAATTCTTCTCAACCGTTTCTCAAGTATACTGGCATAGATCTTGCCAGTAACACTCAGTAGGGAAATACCTCTGTAATTCTCACATTCAGTTTTATTTCCCTTTTTATATATGGGTACTATGAGAGCTGTACTTCAATCATCGGGAATTCGTCCCTCTGTCAAGGCTTTCTGAACTATGCAGTGCAGCCACTGTAAGACTTTTATACCACCATACTTCAGCATTTCTGGTTGGATATCATCTACTCCTGCTGCCTTTCCACATTTCAAGCCTTTGATGGCTTTTTCTACTTCAAGTATGGATGTGTATTCCTGGCTGCATGCCTGGTCAGTGTTTTTTATCACTGTGCTGTCATCACTGCTTGTTTCATTTAGCAGTTTTTCAAAGTAATTACTCCATATTTCAAGGATATCTTTTTCTCCTGTTTTCATGTCACCTTTATCATCTCTAACTCCTTTTACAGCACTCTTTCCTCCATTTCTAAGCTTCTTCAACAACCTTCAGAATATTTTGCCACCTTCTTGATATTTATTTTCTATATTCTTGCCAAAGTCCTCCCATGACTTTTGTTTAGCTAGTTTTACACACTGTTTAGCTTTCTTACATTTGTCTCTGTATTCTGTAAGAGTAAAAGCTGACTTATTTGCCAGGAACTTTTGATATGCTTCCTTCTTTTCCTTCACTGCCTCTTTAACTTCCTGTGTCCACCAGGGAGTTCTGATTTTTTTATCCTTGTACACAACCTCACCACATGCCTCTCTGGTAGAATCAATCAATGTTTTCTTCAGAGTTTGCCACTGAATCTCCAAGGTTTGATTCCTGTTTTCAAACTCTTTCATTTTCTTTTCAATAATCTTTCTGTATTTTAGTCTACAGTTCGCATCTGAGAGCTGCTCAACTTTTATTCGCTTTAAAACTTTCTTACATGTTATTCTTTTCAATATGAAATTCAATTTTATCCTGCTCAAGACTAAATAGTGATCACTTCCAATTTCAAATCCTCTGTACACTCTGGTGTCCTGCACCATGAATTTGTGCACATTTTTATGTTGGAACATGGTGTTAGTAATAACCAGTCCGTGTCCTGAGCAGAAATCTAACAGATATTTGCCATTATTATTAGCTTTGCTCTTTTCTCCAAATTTTCCCAAAATATTTTTGTATGTCTCGCACTCATTTCCTACTCTGCTATTTAGATCCCCAACAAGGACCAACTTTTCCTTTTTCATTGTGTCAGTTGCTTTTTCTAGAGCGTCAAAAAATTCCTCCACTTCTACCTTAGTAGAACCTTCTGTGGGACCATAGGCACAAATAAGTCTCATTCTCCAGTTCCCCATTCTCATATTTGCCCACATTACTCTACTTGAGACTGACTGCCATTCAAGAAGATTAGCCTCGTATTTTGTGTTGAATACTATGGCTACTCCTTCTTTTCCTTGATTGTCATTGCCTGAATATAACATTTTGTATTTATTGCTTAGAAAGATCTCACCAGTTTTGGTCTTTTTTGTTTCAGTCACCTGTATTATGTCGATCTGGTACTTATCTAATTCCTCAGCTAGCTCCATTTCTTTGCCATTCAGGCTTCTTATGTCGATAGTACCAATCTTTAACTCTGGTGATGTTTGTTTTCCAATTTGTTCTAGTAGCTGACTTTTCGATGTTTGCCCTGGTTCCCTGGCGAAAACAACGGGGACCTTGTTTAACCGGGCATGCCCCAGCCAGCATGAAATTTTGTCATGTTGTACCATCATTTTTTATTTTGGTTTAACCAATAAGAATACAATTTGGTCGACTAAATCCCAAATCGCCAGACCATCCTCGTTCGTTCAGTATCAAAGTAGATACCCAACAGGGTGCACCACGAGAAGGTGAGGATTGGACATTAGCTCAGAAGCCCTGGTCGGTTCTCCGCATTCCTTTAAAGGTTATGTGGAGGTCTCCTCTCAGTTATACAGCTTTGACCCTTAAGCACCCCAAGTTATCTACCATATATTGTTTAATTTTATTTATACCTATCATAATTGTTACAAAAAAGGTAATAAAAAGGAAGTGAATTTAATTTGATGCGTGACATTACATTGATTTGACAATTGTTTTGATAATGGTTCAAGTTTTGTAGTAGCCAAACCGCAAAATTGATTCTAAATTTTCATCAGTCAAGCGGTTCGTATTTTTTGATTTGTTAATATTCATGACTGAAAAAGTTTGTTCAAAAATATGTGTTGAGCCAAAGAGGCTTGCACATTTTAATGCATTATCTAGCAACCATTTATAATTGTTTTTATCGACACATCGATAGAAGTTTAATAAATTGCCTTTGTTAAATTTATTTCGCAGGCTCTCATTATTTTGAATGTCGATGAGTTCAAGCTGTGCTGATTCGGGTGAATTTTCAGGCAAAATGGCAAAAGAATTGCTAAATAAATCTAGCAACGGTTTCACTTTTTTAAAATCAGAAAACCGATCCTTGAAGGCTGATATCAAGTTATCAATCTTTTCAACATACGCAGTTTTGAAGTTGACATTGAACTTTTCAGAAACTTTCTTATATTAGGAAAATGGATGTAATTCCCTGACTTCAGTTGGATTTGAAATAGATTTAACTTGCACTGAAAAGATAAAATGTGGCCGTAAAGTTGAGTAACCAATTGATCTTTGCCCTGAAGTCGCGTATTTAACATATTTAAATGATTAGTAATGTCAACCAGAAAGGCTAAGTCACATAACCAATCCAGATTTTTTATGTCAGGGACGTTTTTGTTTTTTTCAGTCATGAAGATTTCAATTTCATCGATTAAATTTAGGAACCACTCCACTGTTTGTCCAAGACTTAGCCACCTCACTTCTGTGTAAAAAATTAAATCACCATATTCACTTTCAATGTCATTTTTAAATTGTCAGTGATTAAGGCCATGGGATTTTATAAAATTAATCATTGAAACAACTTTCATGACATGTTCAAATCCAAGTTTCTTAGGGCACAAGCTCTCCTGGTGGATTATACAGTGGAATTGTATCAACTCATTGTCGTGCCGTCCCAAATGCTGTTTCAATAACGTTACCAATCCATAATTAGCTCCTATCGTAGAAGGAGCTCCGTCAGTCGTGATACCTGATAATTTTGTCAGATCTAAATTAATTTTGGAACACTGTTCCAAAAACCCAGTGAACATGTCATTACCTTTCGTTTGATCTGACAATGAACTCATTCCAATCAGCTCCTCGCTTACCTCAAACTCTTGCGTTATTCTATGTGCAAATATTAACAGCTGGTCTGTGGAAGTAATGTTAGTTGATTCATCAATAGCTAATAAAAAATAGGCAAATTTCTTTGAATAAGATGTTAATTGGTCCTTTACATTTTCCGACATTGCAGTAATTCTTCTTTGTACAGTCATCCTGTTTAACGGAATTTTCTCAACATTTTTGGCTGATTCAGGACAAATTTTTTTAGCAGCTATCTCAAGGCAGTCTTTAACAAAATCTCCATCTGTAAATGGTCGAGATATTTCAAAACTTATTTCTGTTGCGATTTCCGAATCTTGAATAGGTTTTGTAAACATCACTTGCTGACCTGTCAATTCTCATTTCAAAAATGAAATCTTTTGTTTATGTAGTTCTTCGGGTAGATTTGAAAATGTAGAATGCAGACTTTCATAGTGTCTCCTTATATTGTATTCTTTTGGTATGGCGACTGCACAAAACCATATTTTTTGATCCAGCTATCCTGAAACTTCCATTTTTCATCCTGTAGTTTGCGTTTCCTACTTGGCCCTGCTTTATCCATTGTAGAATTTATTTTTTACCATTTCCTAGGGGTGATAATTAATTGTAGCAACCTCACCTATGAAAACAAAATACTCATATGACAATTAGACCAATTATAAAATTTGTTAACATTATTACTAACCGATTATCGTAAGTAGACAGGCAATCGTGACGTCACAGCTACTTTGCTTTGCACATGTACCATTTTTAAAAATTACCTATCATGTAACTTGTTAAAGTTAAAATAATACATGGTGAGGCGGGCCGTCGGCAAATCAACGGAGGGCCACATGCGTCATGCGGGCCACGGTCTGTGCATCCCTAGTTTAGACAATATATTGGAAAGGGAGCTGAAACAGCATCTCATTATGTGGTTTTTGATAGAGAAGTTATTGTTCTCCTATATAAGGCTTCAGTGTGACCACATCAGAACTATTATGTGCAGATCCGGACACCGGGATTCTGTAGGGATGAAGTGGTGGAGAAGATCCAGAGGAAAGTGACAAAAGATTGTGGTAGGTCTATGGACTGCTCCCTATGAAAATAGATTGATGGTCTGTATGCTTCAAAAACTGACTGATAGGCAAAAAAAGAAGAGATATAGAAGATATAACTTATATGCTTATAAGTTATTAAAGTAGTTGTATATAGGATTGACACAGAAAACTTTTTTCAGTATATTTCAAGAAGGGAATGAATGAGTGCACTCATAGAAATTGTGTAAGAGTGTGGTTAGCAAGGTTGCTAGGACTAGATTTTTTTTTTTCTTGGATGGCAAATGGATGGAATGGATTGCCAGAGGTGGTTGTGAGTACTTTATCAATGAATGTGTTTAATGAGAGGTATGATAAGTATTGTGTGAATAATGGATCTCTTGTGATGAATCTTCTGACTCCATGGAGATACTTGTATAATAATACATTGCTTAAACAGGGTTCATGGACAATTCATCATAGGGAAAATTCAGCGAGAAGAAAATTTATCACAGGAAAAATTTATTGCACGGAAAATTCATCATTAAAAATATTCACTGAAAGCTTTATTCGCTATAAAATTGAAATGATATTGCATTGATACTGATATATGAAAAGTAAATGCAGTGCAAGATAAATTTCACAAAGTATAGTTTTTTTATGTATCTATGTTATTTGTTTAGATTTTAATTAGATCTTCAAATGTTTTTATTCAAATGTTTTTTAGGGTACATGGCAGGAATTTGAATCATCAAATTCTTGCCATGTACCTACCCTAAAAAGGGTATACAGGATATGATAGTACTACATGAACAATTTACAACATTACTAACTTCCTATCTACAATTTTCGTATAAATTAGTCTGTTACTTGTCAAGACTCCAACATTATCAGATCTTATACAGTATTTCTATCTTGTAAGGCACTTTGTATCATATCAATCCACCTATATCTTGGTCTTCCTCTGGATCGTTTTTCCTGCCAACCTGGCAGAGAACACTTATTTTGCAAATCTTTCCTCGCCCATTCTGTTTAAGTGACCATACCACCTGAGATTAGCTCTGCTAATGCATTCCTGGATGCTACAATGTCAGTTCTTTCCTAATATCCTCATTTTTAATATGATATTGTATACAGCTAATTTAGTGTTCCGACTAATTTCTCTCTTATTCCATATGAATTTATTCAATTGACTTCCTACCATACCAGCTTTGTTGATTCTGTTGTCTATTTCCATATTTAATTTACCATCTTCACTAAAAATCGTCCTTAAGTAGCTGAACTGTTTTACTTGTTCCAGGCTCTCTGTTCACAACACAGTTGACATTTTCAACGATTCTGCCTATTTTCATTGTCTTTGTCTTTTTATTGCTGACCTTCATACCATATCTATTACAACAGTTATTCAATTTAGTCAGGGAATCTTGCAGACTTGTAGCGGATTTATTTAGAAGTATAACATCGTCTGCATAAAACAAAGAGCTGACATTAACATCTCCAATTTTGATATCATGTTTAATACCACTTTCCTTCATAATGTGATCCATGTAGATAATGAATAACAGAGGGGATAATGTACATCCTTGTCTCACACCAGATTTAATATTAAACCATCTTCCTGTACTTCAATTTTAACTGCTGATTTACAATTCAAATAAAGACTAAGTATTGCTTGATATAATGCCCCATTGACACCATATAACTGTAGCGTATTGAATAGCTTCTCTCTTGGCACTTGTCATATGCCTTTTCCAGATCGATAAAACTTAAATACAGATTCCTTTCTTTCAACAAGCTCTTAAACAAGATTTTAAAATTATTAGTAACACGTTTATAAATAATGGCTATAACAAAAATACTATTAATAAAGTTCTTCATAAAACTTCATCAAAAAAGAATATAGATTACAGTAAAACCATAGCCATCCCATTCATTAAACAGTTATCAGAAACATTCAATAGAATCCTACACCATTATAATCTCAATGCTACTTTTAAACCACCTATAAAGTTAAAAAAAAAACATATCAAACTCCTCTAAGGATCCTCTCCTCCCATTGGCACATCCTGGAATTTATTGCATCTACTGCACTTGTAACTTACCTTATATTGGTGAAACTGGACGTACAATCCCTATACGTAAAATAAAGAACACAAAAGACACATTAAATATAACAATTTTGAAGCAGGCCTCTCAGATCACGCTCTCAACACCTACACCAAATTGATTGGAAAAGTACCTGCTCTTTACATCATACAAAAACCTGGTATGAAAGAAAATTTAAAGAAGCCTGTGAAATTCTGATTAACCACCCTAATCTCAACAATAATGGAGGCATAAAAATTTCAAGAATTTGGATGGCACATATTCAGCCTACTTATTATCTGGCATACTTTAGGACTGTAAGCAATTTCATCTTTTATTGAAAATATCCCATATCATTTGGTTGAAATTTATATGTATAAATGTTTTTTTTTAAATTTTTTTTTTAAATATGTATACGAGATGGTATCAAAAAGTTTTGAGACTAGGTTTGTAACACGCGAACAGATGGCAGCACAACACTGCATGCACTGTCACAGGGAGCACCTACCTTCATAAGTCAGTGTGCCAAAAGACATCGTCCTGTGTACATTGAGAGCTGTGCAACTGATGCTATTCTGACCACCTGCATTACCACATCTGCAATTTCATCATGGACAGCAAGTTAGAACAAAGAGCAAATATTGCAAAAATCGAATGCATATATTTCATTTTTTTGCCTCTTACCGTTTGGTTCTGAAGATGATGCGGGCTGTTCTGGTAAAATATGAAATACTGTCTTTTTTTTTTTGAGTCTGTTTCTGCTTCTTCTGATTGTTCGCGGGAATTTTAAAAAATTTTTTATCAGCCACTTATCCAACTGAGGGTTAAATTTTTTAATGTAGAATAGATCAAATAATATCACCACTTAACGATACTGGCACACCACAGACTGATAACATGAAATTAGTGAATATTACCTGAATAAGGGAATCCCCAGACCAGGAACATTTTTCTCTTTTGTGACTTTTCTCCCTTTACGGTAATTAAGCCTAAAGCGAAACAGACAGCAAAAGGCAGGTTATTAAAACGTGCATATGATTGGTGTGGTATTAACAAAAGATCACGCAACCAAAAGATTAAAGCAAAACTGACAATTGAGTTGAAATGCTAACTCTCTTCAACCGAATTCCATATGTGAAACTGCCATAACATTCATTATATATATATATATATATATATATATATATATATATATATATATATATATTTTACTTAGTTTTAACACTTTTACAAATTTTAACATGTTCAGTTGAATTTTATTGCTGCCTTGGGAAATCAAACTCGCTCACATCTAATTAATAACAATAGTTTTTAGTTAGATACTGTGTTTGCCCCTGCAACATATGGTTTTGTTTCAGTCTATACAGCATAGTTTCTGTATGAGGGGACATGTGATTCATTAATTAGTGTGTTTTTATCCCAGTTGTCTCTAATTGCACTATTTATTGAGAAATATATTACACAGACTCCTCATACCTTATTCACTGGCATCATAAAAGTACTTGCTTTTATTGCCTCTGCAGTATAGTGGCTTAGGGAGGGCGTGATGTTTACCACTGCAAACGAGTTACTATCTCCCCACATGAATTTGTTTAAGCTTTTTTTCATGTGTGAAGTATATGCGAAACTTTTATTGGTAACAGAAAACCAGCTTGGGTGACAGTGATAATATAAAACGAGTTTTGATGTGTATATAAAGTCACTATTAACAGTCCCTGATTACGAACATGTGATGAAAGAGACAGGAAGATTTGGAGCTTCCCTGGAGAGCATTCGATGTAAATACAATTAACCACTGCTTTGAAATGAAACATGAATAAGCAATATTTACTAATATTCATTAAGTGCCAAAATACGCAGGAAGCAAAGTTTGTGAACCAACACCAATGTGTGAATTTTTCCATTAAAATATAAAAAATAACAAAAAAGAAATAATAAATAATAAAGTTAAATACGTTTCTTTTAAAATAAAAAAAAATCTACTTAGTCTTAAAACATTTTAAATTTGTTTTCATTATTTCACAGCCCCCGTCAACAAAACCTGTGCCCCACAGTTTGGGAAGCCCTGTTTTAGCACTCTTTCCTTCATTTTTAAGCTTCTTCAACAACTTCCAGAATATCTTACCACCTTCTTGATGTTTATTTTATATGTTCTTGCCACAGTCCTCCCATGGCTTTTGTTTAGAGAGTTTTACACATTGTTTCGCTTTCTTACATTTGTCTCTGTATTCTCTAAGAGCACAAGCTGACTTCTTTGCCAGGAACTTTTGATATGCTTTTTTCTTTTCCTTCACTGCCTCTTTAACTTCCTGTGTCCACCATGGAGTTCTGATTTTTCTATCCTTGCAGACGACCTCATCACATGCCTCTCTGGCTGAATCAATCAGGGTTTTCTTCAAGGCTTGCCATTGAATCTCCAAGCTTTGGTTTCTGTTCTCAAACTCTTTCATTGTTTCTTCAATAATCTATGTGTATTTTAGTCTACAGTTTACATCTGAGAGCTGCTCAACTTTTATTCACTTTAAACTTTCTTATGTGTTATTCTTTTCAATATGAAATTTAATTTTATCCTGCTCAAGACTAAATAGTGATCACTTCCAATTTCAAATCCTCTGTACACTTTGTATGTCTCACAATCAGTTCCTACTCTGCTATTTAGATCCCCAACAAGGACCAACTTTTCCTTTTTCATTGTCAGTTGCTTTCTCTAAAGCCTCAAAAAATTCCTCCACTTCTACCTTAGTAGAACCTTCTGTGGGACCATAGGCACAAATAAGTCTCATTGTTCAATTCCCCATTCTGATATTTGCCCACATAACTCTACTTGAGACTGCTTGCCATTCAAGAAGATTAGCCTCGTATTTAGTGTTGAATACTATGGCTACTCCTTCTTTTCTTTGATTTTCATTGCCTAAATATAACATTTTGTATTTATTGCTCAGAAAGATCTCACCAGTTTTTGTCTTTTTTTCTTTCAATCACCCCTATTATGTCGATCTGTACTTATCTAATTCCTTAGCTAGCTCCATTTCTTTGCCATTCAGGCTTCTTGTGTTGATAGTACCGATCTTTAACTCTAGTGATGTTGAGTTGGGGTGTTTTTCAGATTTGTTCCTGTAGCTGACTTTTCACTGTTCGCCCTGGTTCCCTGGCAAAAACAATTGGGTGGGGTTTGTTTAATTTGGCGACACCCCAGTCAGTATGAAATTTTGTCATGTTGTACCATCATTTTGTATTTTGGTTTAGCCAATAAGAATACAATTTGGTCGGCTAAATTCCAAATTGCCAGCCCATTCTCGTTCGTTCAGTATCCAGGTAGATACCTAACAGGGTTCACCACAAGAAGGTGATGATTGGACATTAGGTCAGAAGCCCTGGTCGGTTCTTCACATTCCTTTAAAGGCAATGTGGAGGTCTCCTCTCAGTTATACAGCTTTGACCCTTAAGCAGCCCATTCTTATACAATGAAAGTAATATTTTATTGATCGGTGAGTTTCCTAATTTCTGTTTCGTCTTAAAAAGTTGTAAATATTTTTTATTACTTAAATACTACAGGTTCTCCTGATGGAATATTAATATTTACAAAACTAGAATAGGTATAGGGAGAAAAGGCATTATATTTAAGAATATTTATTCTGCAAACTATTCATTATATTTCTGTGCACTTAGACGTCCAAGCAGATGTGATATATATTATGTGAACTAATTCAGAACATGTGGTGTTTCAATTATTGTATACATGTGTATTTTGAAAATGATTCCACTATTTCTGCATAAGAAAGATATGTTGTATGCTTTTGTTGTTTACAGAGGTAGTTTAATATCATAGATGCACTTTTGAGTAATCATATTAAAGAAAAAGATAATAAAATTACTTAAATCCTATCATCATTATGTAAATCAGCATAAGCTAAATTACCATCTGCAGCTTCAATACTAGTTATTACCTTTTCCTCCAATACTAGTATTTTATAACACTAAGAAATTTGAAATTTCATATTTAGTCTTCTTTACTGAAAAAAAAAAAAAAAAAAAAAAAAAAAAAATATATATATATATATATATATATATATATATATATAGAGAGAGAGAGAGAGAGAGAGAGAGAGATGCATGCTCCCAAAGTGGAATATGTAATTAATTACTTCTTGTGAAACGTTCAAAAATAAACTGTAATCAGAAATAGCATGTCGTTAACAACAGACTAGATAGCTTACCCTCTTCAACCAATCAACTGTGGATTCGAAACTTGCAATGGGCATGGGTTTTTGTAACTATTTTTAGGTGACTGAGAGATGCATTTCGTCGTCTGATGCGAGACCACAGCCTTGCTTATTGGAGTCCTGAAATGGCTTGAGTGGTTTCCATGTTTGGTGTCATGGTATTTGAGCAAGATTTCCAAACTAGGTTAAAATGAAAGTAAATAAAATAACTAAAATGCTAAAAGAACATTCTATAGTCAGCCCATTGTTGTACAGCTATAGTACATGTTGTTAGTAGCTATAAAAATATATACCGCTCCCCCAGGAATTATCATGGATGGAAATTTCCAAAGATGCACGAAAAATGTCGTCAGCATGTCCCAAGATCAATATGGGACCATTTTCGAGCTCACGTTCGGTAATATAGATCTGGGCCTACATAAGGCAAATCATCTGGAAGTAATTTTGTCTTAGCGTTTTCCAAACCTCATACCTGAGTCTACTGCCACACCAGGTTCACTGTCAGAATCGAAAGAGAAGTGTCGTAGGTTCTGAATCTTCTACTTGGGTTCGCTGCCACATGAGAACTATTGTGTCGATCATCTCAAAAGGAAAGAACTGCAAATCGCCTCCATGTTAAGGATTGAGACTAGCAAGAGAATTGTAATGACATTGTATACCTATGTGAATCATTCTGTAAATATTTCCTTTTGACTTAATTAAATGGTTTGCAAACAACACATTGGACTGATTCTTTCAATGCATTATCCTGAAAAAAAAATTCGAACCTGCATAAGATAGAAGTTTATGTAATTTATATTTAAGCCACGACTACTTTAAAGTAAGAATAATATGTGTATAAGCGGGGGGAATACGAACGATATCTGCCCTGTTTTTGATTAAAAATCTTATATTTTCGTGCTCAATATATATTCTGACTGGCACAGTAGAAAAACAAATAAATTTGACTGTAGAGCGTGGGAAAAGAGATATAGTAGAAATACATATATGGTGGCAGTCGACCATTCACGAATAATTAAGTAAAGAGAAATTAAAAACCCAGCAGTATAACAGAAATACAGAATGTAAACAATATAGCAAATGCCTCAGTCCATTACATTATTACATCTGTTCCCAGTGTCGTGACGTTCTATTTTCATGTTATGTTCTAAGTCCGCCATCTTGGTTCAAGTCACTGTTATCAATATAACACTTAATCGCAAATTGATCACCGATCCAAAAGTAGAGAAATTTATAATTATACTGCGCCACCCTATTTTCAGATTAGTCTATATAAAATAGTAGGATCAATTCTTAATTAAGTTAGCAGTCTTCTCATTAGGCCGAATCATTTATTATTATTCTACTTGGGGCACCCGCAAGATTCGAATTTTTATGAACGGTGCAATAAAAAGGAATTCAGGCAAACAGAATAATTAGATTAACAAAATAAAACATTTAATATAAGCTATATGACACATACATAAATTCTACCTCTAATTTTAAACAATACAATAAAGTTAAATATTAGGTCAAGTCAATCACATTACTTCAATCTTCCAAACATCACATACACTTTCTCAGTTTCTGAGTCACAAAATTCTTACACTTAATTAAACACAATAGAACTTCCCATCTGAATGGTTTCCACACAGTTCTCAGCTATGTTATACACTTAAAGAACACCGCAGGCACTAATTGCTGTAAATATCTCTCAACAATTTTTATTTTCAAATTCTCATTCGTAAAGAATTTCCACAGTTAAAGTTAGGTTAAATGTAGCGTAACTAACATTCAATTCTTCATACACTGAAAATGATCAATATGTCAGTGCTTACCAGAAACAGTTCCTAGTACATCAATTACATTGCGAATAACTTTCAAAATATATTTTGCACTTAAGAACACATTTATAAGACTTCTCCGCAGTTATAACTAAAACACTATTAATCACGCTTCATGACTGTGGATATCAACTGTAAGGTACTTTGATTATCCTTGTTACCACTCAATAAATAATTGAACACTGTGCAGTTCTGCTTAGGGCGATTTACAATTAAGTCGCAATTCTAGATTAACTGGGTTTAATCAGAATTCTTCACTGAACGTCCAGTTTCTTCATATTATCTGATTGCGGCATTAAATTCCTTTAATTATCACTGCTGACTTTACTTTCAGCTAACTATAAAATTCACTTCGTCTTTTTTTACTTATAATTATTATCCCGCCCTTGAGAACTTTTTATTTACTTCCACCTCTCTAGTTTATACCCTTGCTTCCTTTCACTTCAAAATTTCCGTTCCAACTCTCTCTTGTTCCCTCTATATAATTTTTTTTATTATCCTTCTCCTAGCTCATGCTCTGTTCCACTCGCGCTCGCTTCTTCGTGCGTCTCCATGACAACAAATAAAATATAATAAAATTGAGCTATTGCATAACTCTAAACTTCTATAACAGAAATAAATAGAGACTATTTACATTTCAATTAATACACAGTTAAATTACAAATATAAGTTCTTACAATATTGACAAAATAATAAATAAAACAGCTTAATAATATTTAATACAGTATTTTCATTATTAATACATATATCTTTGATTAATTAATTTAATATTAGACAAAATTAAGGTAGTTATATGAATATTTAATTGTAAAATAAGTGATTTACATTAAATAATATTTACAAGTTTTGCCTATGTGATGGAAGATCATGTTGGATTTTGAAACAAATAATAATTACTCTAATCTCTACATAATCAGAATCCAACACCAGAGTATAAAAGCTGCTGTTTCGCTATGATGTTGGAGCTGCTACTGTGAATATATTCCTGCTTAGATATTTGAAAGATGTTGGAAATTTCAAGTTAAACAGTTTTACATCACGTGTCCTCAGAAGTCCAATCCCCGAAACGTTTGGTACATTTAGTACCAAAAGAGAAAAACACATTTTTTTCTTTTGGTACTAAATATTTAAAAGTTTGAAGTTTAATAACCAATTTATAAATTAATTACAATTATTGAGAGATGCCTCTGGAATTTATTTTAAGCGAGAAGATAAAGCATAAATTGTGATCATGGTCATTTATTTATAAAAGACAAAGAAAATGAAGAAAAGATTTTTTTGAAATGTGAGTTTCAAAAAATGCATTGCCATGCATATATTCATACAGTTGGTGACAACATTATGAAACAAATTAACCAATATAATCATGCTGATAACATGTCGCGAGTTGAAGCAGCGAAGCTACTTAATGAGATTAAAGATCAAGCCCGTACAACTAACGATGGGACTCATTGAATTATCATGGAAGCATACACAAAAATATCTCCTGCCGTCATCGGCTAAATGCCAAGCTATGCCTCTGTAAAGAAGTCTGTTCGAAGAACCGAAATCAAGCAGGACAGGTACCACCAAATCCAAATTCGTTAAGTAATTTAATTATTCGGCCTATATATAAAATCACCTGTGGAAATGGCTGCAACAAATTGCTGATATTTTCTACCCAACGAAATCTATAGTTATTGTTGCAATCGACAACATGGTATGCAGATGGCACTTTTAAAACTACTCCACCTCTTTTTGAGCAGCTGTACACAATTCATGGCATTTTAAATGATAACGTGATTCCTACTGTTTATGCATTGATGCCTCGAAGAAATGAAGATACATACCACAGGGTTTGAACAAGTTAAAAAAGTTGGAACCAAATTTAACCATGACAGATTTTGAAGTGGCATCAATAAATGTCTTCTATGTTTTTTTCCACATTTCCCAGTGTATGTTTCGCGACATTCAAGCAAATAGCCTTCAACGATGCTAGAAACTGATTCGAACTTGCAATAAAATGATATCAGCAATTGCTTTTGTGCCATCTACAAATGTACATGCTTTTGAAGAGTTATGTGAAAATAATGACTACCCTGCTGAAGCTCACCCAGTTCTGCAATATGTAGAAGACACTTCGATTGGCAAACCTGATTGTTGGTCACTTCGTAGTCCACCTCGCTTTGCCCATGCCTTATGGAATTGTTACGATGCAGCTCTGAAGGATTACCAAAAACAAACAACTCATGGGATGGATGGCATTGTGCGTTCAGTGAACTAATTGGTGTTTCTCATCCGACAATATGGAAGTTTGAAGGATGAGCAACATTTCAATAATGGAAAAATAAAGCAATATATAGCTGGCACCCAACCTCCTCATGGTCACTCCTAAGAAATGCTATCGAAATACTGCAAAAAAGACTTCAGCTCATCATTAGTGATTATGAAAATCGTGAAACTCTTGATTATTAAAGAGGACTTATCTATAATTTTATATTTTGAGAATTTTGTGCCTGTGCGTTCACCTTTTTGTTTCAGGTTGGTCCATACTAATTTTTTCCAATACTGCTCAATTTTGAACAGTATGAAATCAAAAGTGTTCCTTTTCATGATCATCAAAACAGTCCTTTTCAGGACTACAAATATTGACAGAGAGATGCCTGACTGTACTGATTGCAGTTCTTCCACTTGAAGAGAAATTTTTTAAGTTGTTTTAATAACAATCAGAATAATAATTGTTCCTTTGAAGTGGCTAATAGTACAATTTTGAAAGAATAAAATAAAAACAAAGAGAACCATCGTGACATTCATGCCATCTAGGTGCACAACACTTGTTTTATTTGTGTTTTAGTGGATAACAAATAGTTCAAATAATTTTACTTTTCAGTAATAGATTTCATGTTACTTTTCATGTATAATATCATTTACGGTGTTCTTTTACCCCCTAAAAATAAGTCTCGATTCTTACAACTGCTGACTGTTGTCAGAAATCTGAGATCATTAATAATCCTTTCTGGTTATTATACAGTAATCCTTAGACATACTAGAAAATAATCCTAACAATCACTAGGCTAAAAGTTACGTCTTAAGATCACCAAGATTGCGATCTTTAAGATTATACAATTCTCAGAAGTCACACACTAAAGAGCTGCAAGCAATAACTAGTTTAAGTCAGAAATTTCCAGCTCCATTCTTTTGAATAATTCTAAACAAAAATAGTAATTCTTTTATTGGTTGATACAATAATTTTGTGCATTAATTCCACCTAATCACCCCCAAACATCACAACATTTCTGATTCATAATAATCACTTTTCTTATTATCGAAAACTTATAAATTATATGAAGTGATTGCTTTTGTACCTTTCATATGATAAATCACCTTTTGGGAAGAAAATCAAAGTGCAGCTATGTTGCATGGTTATTCCACCAATTTTTTTGATGCCGACATGATTAGAGCTGTAAAACAATGGGCTGGCTAGGGAATATTCTTTTAGCATTTTTGTTGTTTTATTTGCTTTTCGTTGTAATTTTAAACAAGTTTGGAAATTCTGCTCAAATACCATGACCAAACATGGAAACCACTCAAGCCACTTCAGGCCTCCAATAAGCAGTGCTGTGGTATCACATCAGACGACAAAATGCATCTCTCAGTCACCTAAAAATAGTTACGAACATCCATGCCCTTTGCAAGTTTTGAATCCACAGTTAATTGGCGGGAGAGGGTATGCTATGTAGTCAACAACATGATATTTCTGATTACAGTTATTTTTGAATGTTTCACAAGAAAAGTAATTATGTATTTCACTTTAAGAGCATATATATATATATATATTTTTTTTTTAATTAAAATTTTTATTTTTATTTCTTCAGTAAAGACTAAATATGAAATTTAAAATTTCTTAGTGTTGTAAAATACTATTATTCAAGGAAACGATAATGACTAGTATTGAAGCCACAGATGGCAATTTAGCTTAAGCTCGTTTACATAATGATGATAGGATTTACTTAATTTTATTATCTTTTTCTTTAATATAAATTACTCAAAAGTGCATCTATGATCTTAAACTAGCTCTGTAAATGATAGCAGTGTGCAGGATGTCTTTACTATTCTGGAACAATTGATTCATTTTCAAAATACACATGTATTCCGCAGCTGAAACAAGTCACCTTTTATATCACATCCATCTAGGTGTGATATAAAAAAAATATCACACCTAGATGGATGTCTAAATGCACAGTACAGAAAAGTAGTGAACAGTTCAGAAGAATAAATATTCTTCAATATTGTGCCGTTTCTCCTTAACTATTCTTAAATATTTTATTTTTCCTAATAACTATTCTAACAATTAATTGAATAGTTAATAAGAACTATAAATATTAGTTAGATATAACTATTCTCCCTATATATTTTTAAATATGGTGCTCTTTTCTCCCTAATTATCCTATCCCATTTCTGTAACAATTAATATTCCATGTACAGGACCTGTGGTAAGAAAGAATATGAATAACTTTATGTGGAATAAAAATTTTCAGAAAGCTAAATATAATTGAAATATTATTATTATTATTTTCCACCTCCAGGGAGTCCAAGTACTCGTTGAGGGAGGACACCTACTCTACAACTCTTTCTTCACCATTCAATCACCAATTGAGTGCTATTACACCAAAGCCATCTACCACCGACCACCACTCGTATTTCCACAGACAGTCACAAACATTCATGTCCACTGCTGGATTGGAACCCACAGTCTTTTGGCTGGAGAGCAGATATGCTATGCATTCGGCCAACCAGGCCTGCTATTTCTTAAATTTTTTAAAAAATATTTTTTAAAATATTTCTTATATGGGAAATATTTCTTTTTTTTTTTTTCACATCTGCGATGAATAACTTTATACTGAATAAAAATTTTCAAAAAGCTAAATGTAATCGAAATATTATATAATATATAAAATATTTCTTAAATTTTTAAAAAAATATTTCTTCAAGTTTTTTGAAAATATTTAAAAAAAAAAAATTTTTTTTCAAATATTTGTTATATGGGAAATTTTTTCTTCACATATATCTGCAATGAATTTTCGGGTGATTAATTTTCAACACAATAAATTTTCGTGCGATAATTAACCCCGTGATTAATTTTTCTGCGATGAATAGGCTCCACGATGAATTTCCTCGCAATGAATTTTCTTCACAGTGAATAGTCCTTGATGAATTTCCTGTGATGAACTGTCAGCGATCAATTTTCCTGCGATGAATTGTCGTCAAGGAACTGTCTGGAAACGTTTAAACAGTCCAGTATAATTATGTTAAACAAGCAAACAGTATCATTCCATTTCATTTTAGTAAGATTTTCTTTAAACCATTCCATTGTGTTATCAACATTCACTATTCACATAAATTAGCAGTAGAATGGTTCATCTTTATTGAAGATAATTATTACTTCCTTTCCCCCCCCACTTTAAGCATTGATAAAACTATTGAAAGTTTATTTTTCATTAGGTTAGACTATGATGAATTTAGTTTAATCCTTTATCCCAGTGAGAGCAAACAAAGTTTGCGCCTGAAAATATCTTCAGGACTGAATATAGTGGACTATCTTACCTGGGTATGTAGCACAACACCAGGCAACTCGTAGCAAAGGTGGAGCAAGCTGCCAACACTCCTATCCCAGTATCTCCCATAATGCAAAACACATCTCCTTGTGGATATGTATACTGTTATGCATTAAGGGATTGGCCACTACCCAGACTAGTTTCGACCTTTATTGAGGTCTCTTCAGTGGGAGCCAGGCCCAGAGTTGGAGATACCAGGCAGAAGCAGTAGCAATGTCATCTTTATCTATAGGAGTTGCCAAAAGGTTTGCCACCTTTTTTTTTATTAAATTACTCTGGATTTAGAGAAAGATGTTGAAAGTTTATTTTTCACTAGGTTAGACTATGATGAATTTAGTTTAATCCTTTATCCCAGTGAGAGCAAACAAAGTTTGCGCCTGAAAATATCTTCATGACTGAATATAGTGTTGTACTATCTTACCTGGTAAGTAGTACAACACCAGGCAACTCTGGGCCTGGCTCCAACTGAAGAGACCTCAATAAAGGTCGAAACTAGTCTGGTTAGTGGCCAATCCCTTAATGCATAACAGTATACATATCCACAGGGAGATGTGTTTTGCATTATGGGAGATACTGGGATAGGAGTGTTGGTAGCTTGCTCCACCTTTGCTACGAGTTGCCTGGTGTTGTACTACTTACCCAGGTAAGATAGTACAACACTATATTCAGTCCTAAAGATATTTTCAGGTGCAAACTTTGTTTGCTCTCACTGGGATAAAGGATTAAACTAAATTCATCATTGATAAAACTATGATTGATGAGAATAAAATTTAGCACTTACATAGTTTTATTTTATTTTAATATTAATTTAATTTAATTTTTTCGTTGCTCTTTATTTTGAAGTTCTGCTTTTTGAATATGCCTGTATCTACAGCAATCAACATTTGTCTATACAGTTCAAAGCTTAATGTTACAATTTCTGCACTTTTGAAAATGCATTGCATAACATTTATTTATGATACTAAACTGTTATTTCATTATTTTAGGGTACACTTATCCAGCATTTGAAAGAACATCTGCTTCATGGAAATATGTCAAGAAAGGACATTATAATGTATTATACAACAGTAAGTTCCAAAATTCCATATTTGATAATTTCTTTACCTGTGTTTCTAAAGAGGAACTAAGACAAACTTCATATGTAATATTGATCACTGACATCTGGTTTAGGCATTTAAAGAATTCCGAGTTTGCATTTTTTTCATCATCTTGAAGCATTTAACTTCAGCTTTTGAGTTAATCAGTTTTATTAATGTTATCAGATGCATATGCCATTCGGGCAGTCTTTTTGTTTGCAAACTGGATCAAATGATAGTTAAGCACATGATATTTCCCAAATGTAGTTTATTGAGATCTCAATAACCTTCACAGCAGCATCCTTGAACTAGTAATTTAGTGTAATTTTGTAGCTAAAATCAGCTATCAACTAACACCTTTTTGTTTTTGTATATAGGGAGTAGGCTTTTAGCCTGCATAGCTAAAATATCTATTCAAAATTACCTTTATTTAAAAAAACGTTTTTACTGAAGGAAAATGTACACTGTTTTATTAACGGTTAGCTGATATCATGAATAAGCATGTTTCATTCAACAGCAATAATACCCTGAAAGTCTCATCCAAAATTTTCATGAAAATTGTTTTTCTATCCTGGTTTAAATCTTTAGTTTAATTGATTTCTTAAGTCAGAAATAGTGTTATATATTTCATAGATTTACTTTTATTTCATTGCTAAAAACAAGATTCTTTTTCTTGCTCTGCCACACTTCTGAATGTATGTATTTTCTTTGCCTTCTGCAACCCTCCCTTGTTTTCATAATAGTTTGATTTCAGCTGTTTGCTTACACCATTCTCATGATCTAGAGAGAGAAACCAATAGCAAGGCATAATTTAGATGTAGGATCAGAATAGCTTCCATATGACATTAGTTTCATGTAGCATTTCTGAAGGATAACTTTTTTGCGAGAGCAAACTTATTGTTTTTGGAATTCCTTAAAATGCCTTTAAAGTATGGTCAACTAATTCAGAGGAGATGATAAGAGGGGTATCCAAGATGATGTATGGTTACTGTAGAATTCATAGCTTTGCATATGAGAATGTCTTCCAAGTTTGAGTAATAGACAGAAGAGAGATAATAACATAATTCATAAGGGGATCTTAGTATAGACACAAGTGAAATTTTACAACTTATGGTGGGTGGGGGAAGAATTCAGGATCATTCCCAAAATTGAGTAAGGGGTATAATTAGAAAGCATATAAAGTCGAGGTTTTTCTCATGGTGTGTGGAATAGGCCTACTTGTGGATGTTGTGAGATTATCTTTAGTTAATGTTTTTAAGAAAAGATATGATAATTATTAAGCATTGTATGAAAGAGTGTCCCTCCTTTAATGAGTCTCTGACCCCTTGGAATGGACTGCATTATAATCATGTTATATTTTGACTGTTAGATTTCATACAACCTCTTGTAAAGAGGCCATAATAATGGTAAGTTAAACCAATAAAATTCATTTAGTCTGATTTTGATAATACTGAAATTATATTAGGATATTGCTGGCCTGGTTGGCCAAGTGGATAGTGGATCCGCTCTCCAGCCAAAAGGCTGCGGGTTCGAATCCCACCGTGGGCATGGATGTTTGTGATTGTCCGTGTAAACACCAGTGGTGGTCAGCAGTAGATGGCGTTGGTGTAGTTGTGGTCAGTTGGTGATTGAATAGTGGAGACGGAGTTGTAGAGCAGGTGCCCTCCCTCGATGAGTCCTTGGACTCCCTGGAGGTGTCAAATAATAATAATAATAACTATATGGTATAACAAAAGTTACTATGACTTTACAACTTTATTCTAAGGTCAAAATTATTTTTATTACATGGGTATATGTCTTCATGGATTCTTAATATCATTACATGAGACTTACAATAACCATACAATTAATTATACAATGCCTATCATGCTTTTGCTTAATTCATTCACTGACAAAGTATTTGATTCCTCTGGCATTTGATTCCACTCATTCATAACTCTCCAAGCAAAATAAATAAATAAATAAAATCCTGCTGCCTCCATATGAGACCAACTAACTCATCTTAAGTTGATAAACCCCAATAAAGGATCTTTACATCTTAAACGAGACTCAAACCCATATCTTTCTAACCAGGCATCATTGGCTGACTGAGCTACAGAGGCTCTTATGAAGAGTATATCTCATAAATATTTCAAATTTTTATGTAGTACATAACTTTTTTGAGCTTCAAAATTGCAAATTTTAATTTTTTGTTAGCTTAGAAACCATTTTTTTAATAGAAGAATGGCTTTAAATCAGTGTGATTTTGGGCATTCATATTTCACCACATGTATACATGAAATAAAAAAAGAATCAACTGGAATTCAAGTTAGGGCTACAAGACAGATTATAATACTGGCAAAAAGAGTAATTGGAACACCTTTAGCAGATGGTCACTACTTGAAAAAAATTATCTTGTAAATGCAAATAAGAAATCAAAAAGTAATCACTTTTAACATTCAAATAGCAGTAAAAGATCAACAATTGGACAATCTGAAAATAAGCTGTTATTTTTAAGCTTTTTGAAACTGTGGATTTGCCAAATAAAAATGGGCACCATCATTAATGTGATGGCAAAAAAAAAATTATTTTTTTCCATCTAAAGGATAAGGTGACCAAGTAACTTGCTTTTATCAAAATTTAAAATTATGCAACATCAGCACCTTGATGATTTACTTGGAATGACCCAACAGTGACGTGCAGCTATATTGACTACATATATATATTGCTCTGTATAATGATTCATTTACAACATGTAATATTATTATTATTACTACACCCTCCATGGAGTCAGCAGACTCATTTTGGGAGGTTCATTCAGCTGACAACATTCTCCCACATCAATAACATATTCTGATAATGCATTCCATTCACTCACAATTCTCCATGTAAAAATTCTACTCCTTACACGCTTCTTCACCACATTCTTACAAAACTTCTAGGGATGACCTCTGGTTCTTCCCCTCTCTCCTTCTACTGTTTTTATAATCCCCACAGTATTAATCCAATAAAATCTCCTCACTAACTTAAACATTTCTATCATATCACCTCTTTTCCTCCTATCTACCAAACTCTGCAATCCACATTCCTTCAACCTCTCTCCATAGCCACCATTCCAGTCCTGATATTTTCTTAGTCACTCGTCTCTGTACACTCTCCAATGTCTCCATATCACAATGAAATCCAGCTGACCAAATCTGAGCACAATAGTCCAAGTGTTGTCTGACCATACCTTATACAGTGCCACAAATACCCCCCTTATCTACATGTCAGTGTACTTCTTATCTCTTCAGCTTGTACACCAACTTATCATTATTATTATTGTTACACCCTCCATGGAGTCAGCAGACTCATCATGGGATCTTCATTCAACTGGCAACATATTTATCACATAGAATCTTAAAATCCTTAACACCTTGCATTAATAACACATTCTGGTAATGTGTTAAGGATTTTAAGATTCTAATAAAATTCTAATAAAATTATTAAAATAAAATAGATTAGATTAAAATTCTAATCTACTTCTCACACCCTTCTTCACCACACTTTTACGTAACTTCCAGGAATTACTTCTGGTTCTTCCCCTCTCACTTTCTCCTCTTTTTATAATCCCCTCAGGTTTAATCTGATAAAATCATCTCGCTAACTTAAATGTCTCTATCGTATCACCTCTCTTCCTCTTATCCACCAAACTCTGTAATCTACATCAATCTCTCTCTCTCTCTCTCTCCATAGCCAGCATTCCAAAGTCCTGACATTGTCTTAGTCATTCATCTCTGGATCCTCTCCAATGTCTCCACATCACATTGAAAACCAGGTGAGCAGATTTGAGCACAATAGCCCAAGTGTGGTCTGACCAGTTCTTTATGCAGTGGCAGCCACTTCTTTATCCCTACATGTTAGAGAACTTCTTATCATAGCAGCACTACAATCTGCAGCCTTTGCAACACTAGCAATATGCCCTCTCAACCATCACTTCCAAATCTCTAATCTGATCCACTTACTCCAGTATGGCACCATCGATATAGTACACAGCCTTATATTTCTGCACTCCAAAATGCAACACCTTGCACTTATTGATATTAAAATCACAACCCCACTTCTTTATCCAAGTAAAAAGTCCATTCAAATCATCCTGAAGGGAATTAATATCAGCAATGCTACTTTGCATCATCAGCAAACAACTGAAGATCCCATTCGGTCCACATGATATACCATTTACAAACAAGTTAAACAGCAGGGGCCCCTAGAACAGGACCCTCCTTTTTTGAGATACTGCTCCATCATACACAACCTGCTGCTATCAAACAGCTAATCTCTGATCCTTCTAGCCAATATACTATCTATTCCCATCCTCTGCAGCTTGTACACTAACTTACCTGGTAATCTATCAAAAGCTTTTGCAAAGTTTTATCATGATTTTCCCTATCCAACACACTTGTTACCTTATCATAAAATGCAAGTAAATTGCTAAAGCACGAACTATCTTTTACAAATTCATGCTGACCATTATAAAGAATGCTATGTCCATGAACTCAATCCTGTATTCTATTCCTAACCAATCTCTCCAACACCTTGACCACAACTATAGTTATACAGATTGGTCTATAATTGGAGAGAGACTTCTGTCCTAGAACTATGCTTATGGAGTGGTACTATTTTATCTTCCTTGCATTCCTTAGGAAGCTGTTTCCACTGCAAGACTTTCATTAAATAACCAGGTCAAGGAAATAACTAAATTACGATAAAGAGCCAAAAGGCTATTTTTCCGGCGACATAAATTAAGTTAAGGGGGATAGTAAATCCCGTATTATTTTACAGCCAGGTACGAAAACCTGCCATAATTATTCGTTATCTTGTTTGCCATATAGTGGAAAAATTCCCTTGAATAAATTTTGGTCTGGCCAACCAATCCCTCTCATCTTACACCTTTTATTTCTTTACCATGGATTTTGATCTCCGAGTTTCGTACCCGGCTGTAAAATAATACGGGATTTACTATCCCCCCCCCTTGACATAACTAACTGTTGTCCATATTTCTTAAAATTATGTAGTGATATGTCATCCATTCCCACAGACTTATTCTACCCCCAATCAACACCTGACACACCTCTGATTCTTTCACTTCCACTTCTCCTACTACTTGCCTCCCTTCTGTATATTGCATGGCATCATTTACAAGAGTATGATATATGCAGGTAAAGTGCTCATTCAGTAATTTCCACTATATCCTTTAATTCACACTATATCCTTTACAGCTGTTATTCTGCTGCAATGACTATCCACCAGTGTTAACCTGCCATAATTATTCGTTCTCTTGTTTGCCATATAGTGGAAAAATTCCCTTGAGTAAATCTTGGTCTGGCCAACCAATCTCTCTCATCTTGTACCTTTTCTTTCTTTACTATGCTCGTCACCGTTATAGCTTGCACTTTATACTCTTCATGGATCCAATCACCACCAATTGTTTTATATACCTCCTCCATAACAATTTCTTTTCCAGCACAGCTTGCTTAATTTCACTGTTCATACATTTCACTCCTGCTCTGTTTACTCACTTAATCCTTGGTATGCTGTTATACATTGCCTTTGTCATATACTGCCTTGTGAGTTTCCTTGCATTGTCAACATCTTTTCCACTCATTTCATCCATGCATTGTACGGATGCTGACTACAGAGCTTCCTATAATCACTTGCTTTATACTTCCACATGTATCCATTTTTGGCAGTAGCCTTTTCTTGTTTCATCACTTCCCAAACAAGTACCTCATGGTCACTCACCAACTGGCAGCAGTTTGAACACCTCTTTAACAACTACATCTTGCGAAGTTATAACCAAATCCAAAACATTAAAGCCTCTGGTTGCTTCAGTCACATGCTGCTTAAGACACTTATCTCTCAGAAGTTCCACAAACTAACTCTCCATCTTCCCATACACTGTCTCCTTCTTCAATTCTATATTCCTGTAATTAAAGTCTTACATCAGGATCATCTTCTTTTTACATGCCCAACTAATTTGCATAAACATTTCACAATGCACTAACCTGTTTATTTCAAATTCACACCACACGGATTCAAAATCTGTGCATGCACTATCAACTTCCACACTTTGCGGACACAGTTCTTTTATGATCATTAACATCACCCCCCCCTTCTCTTTCACATTTCTATCCCTCCAGAAAATTATATATCCTTCTATTTCTATTCCTGACAGACAACCAAGTTTCATCATCATCAAATTCCTGCCATGTACCCTCACAGGGTGTACAGGATATGATAGTACTACATGAAAAATTTACATCATTACTAACTTCCTATCTACAATTTTTCTCCAAATCAGTCTGTTACTTGTCAAGATTTCAACATAATCAGATCTTATATTTCTATCTTGTAAGACACTTTCTACCGTATCAATCCACCTATAATCTTGGTCTTCCTCCGGGTCGTTTTCCTGCCAACCTGGCAGAGAAAACACTTGTTTTGCTAATCTTTCCTCGTCCATTCTGTTTAAGTGACCATACCACGTGAGATTAGCTCTGCTAATGCATTCCTGGATGCTGACAATGTCAAGTTCTTTCCTAATATCCTCATTTTTAATATGATATTGCCATTGATGCCATCTGTTCACGCCTCTAATCTTTCTCAGGACTCTCATATCTGCAGTCTCTAGTTTTTGGTCAAGTGTTTTACTTCTGACCCAGCTCTCAGATCCATAAGTTAAAACTGGTTTGAACACTGTCTTGGATACAGCTAATTTAGTGTTTCGACTAATTTCTCTCTTTTTCCATATGAATTTATTCATTTGATTCCTACCATACCAGCTTTGTTGATCTGTTGTCTATTTCTATATTTAATTTACCATCTTCAGTAAAAATCGTGCCTATGTAGCTTAAATGTTTTACTTGTTCCATAGGTTCTCCGTTCACAATGCAGTTGACATTTTCAAAACGATTCTGCCTATTTTCATTCTCTTTGTAGAATTTTTTTTTAACTTGGGTATTCAAGATACCAAGTAATTTTATATAAACTTGGTTTTAATCCTATCATCTTTTTTTTTTATTGCTGACCTTCATACCATATCTATTGCAACAGCTATTCAATTTAGTCAGAGAATCTTGCAGACTTGTAGTGGATTTATTTAGAAGTATAACATCATCCGCATAAAGCAAAGAGCTGACATTCATCTCCAATTTTGATATCATGTTTAATACCCTACTTTCCTTCATAATGTGATCCATATAGATAATGAATAACAAAGGGAGTAATGTACATCCTTTTCTCACACCAGATTTAACATTAAACTATGTTAATATACTTCCTTCAATTCTAACTGCTGACTTAAAACTCAAATAAAGACTAAGTATTGCTTGATATAATACCCCATTAACACCATATAACTGTAGCGTATTGAATAGCTTCTCTCTTGGCACCTTGTCATATGCCTTTTCCAGATCGACAAAACTTAATTACAGAATTATTTGTTATATTCCCATGCTTTCTCAACTGTTTGTCATAAAGTGAAGATCTGATCTTGACAGCCTCTATTTGGTTTGAATCTAGCTTGTTCTTCACCAAGCTTTACTTCCACAATTCTTCTCAACGTTTCTCAAGTATACTTGCATAAATCTTGCCAGGAACACTCAGTAGGGAAATACCTCTGTATTTTTCACATTCAGTTTTATTTCCCTTTTTATATATGGGTACTATGAGAGGTCTACTCCTATCATCGGGAATTTGTCCCTCTGTCCAGACCTTCTGAACTATGCAGTGCAGCAACTGTAAGACTTTTATACCACCATACTTCAGCATTTCTGGATGAATATCATCTACTCCTGCTGCCTTTCCACATTTCAAACTGTTGATGGCTTTTTCTACTTCAAGTATGGATATGTATTCCTGACAATATGCCTGTTGAGTGTTTTTTTCCACTGTGCTATCACTACTTGTTTCATTTAGCAATGTTTTGAAGTAATTACTTCAAGGAAATCTTTTTCTCCCATTTTTATGTCACCTTTATCATCTCTAATTCCTTTTACAACACTCTTTCCGCTATTTCTGAGCTTCTTCAACACCCTCCAGTATATCCTGCTACCCTATTGATATTTATTTTCTATGTTCTTACCAAAGTCCTCTCATGACTTTTGTTTAGCTTGTTTTAGAGAGTGTTTAACTTTCTTACATTTGTCTCTGTATTCTCCAAGAACACAAGCTGACTTATTTGCCAGGAACTTCTGATATGCTTTCTTCTTTCCCTTTAATGTCTCTTTAACTTCCTGTGTCCACCATGGAGTTCTGATTTTTCTATCCTTACAGACAACCTCACCACATGCCTCTCTGGCTGAATCAGTCAACATTTTCTTCAAGGCTTGCCACTGAATCTCCAAGGTTTGGTTCCTGTTCTCAAACTCTTTCATTTTTTCTTGAATAATGTTTGTATAATTTAGTCTACAGTTCACATCTGACTTCACATCCTTACAGACAACCTCACCACATGCCTCTCTGGCTGAATCAATCAACATTTTCTTCAAGGCTTGCCACTGAATCTCCAAGGTTTGGTTCCTGTTCTCAAACTCTCATTTTTTCTTGAATAATGTTTGTATATTTTAGTCTACAGTTCACATCTGAGTTCACATCCTTACAGACAACCTCACCACATGCCTCTCTGGCTGAATCAATCAACATTTTCTTCAAGGCTTGCCACTGAATCTCCAAGGTTTGGTTCCTGTTCTCAAACTCTCATTTTTTCTTGAATAATGTTTGTATATTTTAGTCTACAGTTCACATCTGAGAGCTGCTCAACTTTTATTCATTTTAAAACTTTCTTACATGTTCTCCTTTTCAATATGAAATTTAATTTTATCCTGCTTAAGACTAAATGGTGATCACTTCCAATTTCAAATCCTCAGTTCACTCTAGTGCCCTGCACCAGAGAGAAAACATCACTATCAACAATAATATAGTCAATGAGACTTTTCTTATTCCTTGCCTCTTCTCTCCATGTGAATTTGTGCACATTTTTATGTTGGAACATGGTGTTAGTAATAACCAGTCCATGTCCTGAGCAGATATCCAACAGGTATTTGCCATTGTTATTAGCTTTGCTCTTTTCTCCAAATTTTCCCAAAATATTTTTGTATGTCTGTCAGTCATTTCCAGCTCTACTATTTAGATCCCCAACAAGTACCAACTTTTCCTTTGTCATTGTCAGTTGCTTTCTCTAAAGCCTCAAAGCATTCCTCCACTTCTACCTTAGTAGAACCTACTGTGGGACCATAGGCACAAAGTCTCATTGTCGAGTTCCCCATTCTGATATTTGTCCATGTCACTCTACTCGAGACTGCCTGCCATTCAAGAAGATTAACCTCGTATTTAGTGTTGAATACTATGGCTACCCTGTCTTTTCCTTGATTGTCATTGCCTTAATATAACATTTTGTATTTATTGCTCAGAAAGATATCGTCAGTTTTTGTCTTTTTTGTTTCAGCCACCCCTATTATGTTGATCTGGTACTTATCTAATTCCTCAGCTAGCTCCATTTCTTTGCCATTCAGGCTTCTTATGTTGAGTTGGGGTGTGTTTTCAGATTTGTTCCAGTTGGTGACTTTTTGCTCTTTGCCCTAGTTCCCTGGCAAAAACAACAGGGGGGGGGGGACTTGTTTAACTGGGCGATGCCCCAGTCAGCATGAAATTTTGTCATGTTGTACTATCACTTTGTATTTTGGTTTAAGCCATTAAGAATACAATGTGGTCAGCTAAATCCCAAATTGCCAGCCCATCCTCGTTTGTTCAGTATCCAGGTAGATACCCAACAGGGTTCACCATGAGAAGGTGAGGATTGGACATTAGGTCAGAATCCCTGGTCAGTTTTCTGCATTCCTTTAAAGGCTATGTGGAGGTCTCCTCTCAGTTATACAGCTTTGACCCTTAAGCACACTTATTCTAATTATCTTTGGGCACTGACTTAATCAATGCTACAAGCTCATCTCTCTTGTTTTGAATTCTCCTTACATTTGTATACCTTTATGCATTCCATCATCTTGTTCTTCTGTAAGCACATCTTCAACCTCATGACCATCTTCCTCTTGTCGTACATTCCATTTATTTGTGCTATCTGCTTAGCAAGTAAACCCTGATAATTTACTACACTAACTTCTTGACTTTGTGTCTTCTCAGAAAACAACAGTCTTTCTAAATGCCTAACACTAATTCAGATATCCATTCAAATGTAATTCATCAGCTTTAAACCATTCCAACTTCTCTTCAAATTCACTTCACAGGTTTACAAATTGAACTCCCTTTGCCTGACACAACTCAGCCATCTTACTATTCATTATCTCTGCTCTCCTCAATTCCCTGTTGTCATACAACTTTCCCAACAACACTATTCTTCTTCTTTACCTGCTGCAGCAACTTCCTCTATCAACTTTTTTTTTGTCTCCAACTAAATTATTTGTGCTCATGACTATCACCAATTTGAATGCCAAGTCTTTCCTTTTCTGCAATGCATCAGTTATTTGCTTCATTGTTCCACCATGAAGGCATGTTTTGTGCACTTTATTTGTAATCCCACCTCTAATGATTGATTCCCCATACAATGATATAACTATCATTTGACTCTTTCTTTAATAATACTAGCTTCTTAATTCTCATTATCATCAGCCAATCTCTTCTTTGGATGTTTAATATCCTATTCACTTTTCATTTTCACTAACTTCTGCCTAATCTCTTCTACTACAGGTCTCAATGCTTGCTTCCATTTTTAATCACTCTAATCTAGCAAGACACTTTTGACATACGTTAATGCTTTCCTTCTTTTCATTTACCCAAACAGTCCACAAATCTTTCACATCCTTCAGTGCATATATATTGCAATTTTTGCAATGCATCCACTCTGAAAAATCCAAGGCAGAGCCCGACTTTTGTACAGAGGCCTTCTGTGCCACTGACATACATTTCTTTATTGATAGCATTTTCAGAAGTAGAAGCAGTGCGAACAAACAAGTAGCAAAACAGAATATAAACAATAAAAAATTTTCAACAGCACCACCACTGAAGGACATTTATATTCAAACTGAAAAAATGCGATAGAATTTGTGATAAAAAGCCACACTATACACTGATTAAAAACACTTTTCTTTAGCATAGTTCAAAATCTACTGCTACATTCACTTACAACACCAACACCATGTGGTAATCTGTTGAACACTTTTGCAAATTCCAAGAATATCTCTGTATGTGATTTTCCCTTATGTAACATGCTCATTATCTTATAATGCAAATAAAATGTTGAAACAAGACCTGCCATTTACAAATCCATGCTGATCATAATAAAGATTACTATTTCTCTCAACCCGATCTTATGTTCTAGAACCATTCTTGTGGAGTGGTACTATTTGGCCTTCCTTCCACTCCTTAGGAACCTTATCCACTTCAAGGCTTATATTAAATAATCAAGTCAGGGGCATAACTGTTGTACGCATTCCTTAAAAATACGTGGTGATATGTCATTCATTCCCACAGCCTTAGAGCGACCCCATGTTGACTACAGAGCTATGCATAATTTCACACTTTATAATTTTTTTTGGCAGTAACCTTTTATTGTTTCATGACTTCCCACACAAGCACATTATGATCACTTTCACCAATTGGCAGCAGTATTAATACTTCATTAACAACTACATCTTATAGTTGTTAATGAAGTTATCACCAAATTCAAAACACTTAAGCCTCTAGTAATTGCGGTCATATGTTGCTTAAGAAATTTATCTCTCAGAAATTTAAAGATCCCCTTCTTTTTACATGTTCAACCAATTTGCCTAAACATTTCACCTTTAGTAGTATCTACATTTCCTGGCCTATAACAGCATCCTATAAGATATTAGCCTGTTAATGTTCTGAACAGTTTTCTCTTGGCACCTAATCATGTGTTTTATTTAAAATATTTAAGTACAGACATTTGTTATAATCTCTTCTTGTCTTAACAACCCTTGTTTGGCCTACACCCTGAAAGAAGCATATCCACAAAGCCTAAATACAGATCTGTAAGAACATTTAAGGCAGCAGTTAAGGCCATCATTAATGGAAACTGCTTCCTTAACTGCAACCACTAACCTAGTCTTCAGTATGTTGATGAACGGATAACTATGTGTTATTCAGTTCACATATTGTGAATTGAAATATCTGTACTTTAATCAGTCTAAATTAAATAACAACTGTGATTAAGTTTAACTTCATTATAATCTTGAATAGAAATGACCTTAAGATTTTAAGTTCTTATATTTTCACACACTTACTAATTATGAAGTGTTTTCTGTTTAGTACTGTTATTATTTTTTAGCAGTTTATTTTAATTTAAAAAAGTAAACTCATTAGATACTTGATAATTAATGAAGTTCTCATGGTAATCTCTAAAATTTTAACTCTGCTTAAACTCTGAAATGTGCATTACAATATTTAATTTCATATTCTATTTACATGAATACATGAGATGGAGGTTAACTATAATGGCACAATTATTTCCACAGCATATCTGTTTTGGCTGTGTTTCAAAAAAGGCATTCACTCTTGGAAGCCTTGAATCTGTAAAAATCTTTGCTTTTGTTTACTTTTACTTGTTTGATTTTTGTTATTCTCAGAATGTATGGTTTTCCTATTTTCTTACTAATCTGCTTCCTAGTCAGGCTGCTCCATATGCAAAATTTATGCTATTTACCAAGTTTTGCCTAATCTTGTTACTCTCTAACTCTCCCTACTTTCTTTGTTCTTTAAGCTCTTCTGCCTTACAGATTTGTTCCCCCCCCCCTTTTTTTTTTCTTGCCCTCGCTCCTACCGCACTCAAAGCTGGCTCTGAATCTAACTATTGCCAGCTATACGTTTGTGGTATACTTATTTTCTCAGACTCATCTGCCAGACAAATTTATTTTTTATTTATGACTGTGCCAGTCTGGAAGAAATAATAGAGATTAAGAATTATAAGAATAGGAACAAAAGTAAGGTCTCAGCTAAAATATTCCTAACCATACAGCAAGTCGAGCAAGTTGTGGCTATTCTAGATCAACACATGCACTCAGGTCCGAAATTTATTTGAGATAGTGCATTGGCAAATGATCAGATTGATTGTTGTTCAAACAAAACATTTTATTTTAACTAAATAGTTCAGATTAGTACATAGTGGAACTTTTTTTGATACACTATTCTTTTTTGCTGACTTACAATGTTAATATCACTTAATCCATTTTCTCTAATTTTAAGTACAATATTCAAACAGGAAATATTTAACACATTTTTCAGTACAGTTAATTTATATTCAGACAAAGGGAATCTTACATCATTTTTTCTACATTATTTAGGTTTGAAACCCCTGTAAAATCGAGCTCGACAAGTTAATTATATTAACTTATTACGTGAGATTTTACAGTTTCATTCTTTGCAAACTTTAAGTCAGTTATAAAGAATTTATGCATTATTTTAGTATAGGGGCACACTTTCTACATATTGGATGACATTACTGGAACAAACTCTAACCCAACATCAGAAGTGAAGATAGGAACCATCGATATATAGAGTATTAATGGAAAGGAAATTGAACTTGCAGAAGAATTGGAAAAGTACCATGTGAATGTAATTGGCATTACAGAGGCAAAGAAGACAAAAACAGGTGAGATATTACTAAATAATAAGTATGGGATGCTATTTTCAGGCAATAATGATCAAGGAAAGGAAGGCGTAGCAATAAAATTCAACATGAAATATGAAGATAAACATTTTGATTGGAAGGCAGTTTCAAGTAGAGTTATGTGGGCAAACTTCAAAATGGACAATGAACCTTATTTGTGCTTATGGTGTCAAAGAAGGTTCTTCTACCCAAGAAGTGGAGGAATTTATTGAGTTATTAGAACATAAAGAAAATTGAAAAAACGTTCCTTGTTGGAGACCTGAACAACAGAGTAGAAAATGAATCTCAGCAGACATATAGTAAAATTTGGAGAAAAGGACAACGCTAATAATAATGGTAAGTATTTACTGGACTTCTGCTCAGGACATTACTAACACCATGTTTTAGCATAAAGATGTGCACAAGTTCACATGGAGAGAAGACACAAGAAATAAGACAAGTCTCATTGACTATGTCATTGTTGATAGTGATATCGTGAGGCTCGTTCAGGATACAAGAGTGTACAGGAGATTCGCAATTGGAAGTGATCATTACTTAATACTAAGCATGATAAAAATGGATATCATGTTGAAAAGAACACTATGTAAGAAAGTTTTTAAAAGAATTAAAGTTGAGCAGCTTTTACAGGTAAATTGTAGACTCAGCTATGCAAGCATTATTGAAAAAAATTTGCAGCAGTTTGAAAACAAGAACAAAACCTTGGAGTCTCATTGGCAAACTCTGAAGAAGCTGTTCATTGGCTCAACTAGGGAGGTATGTGGTGAAGTTGTCTACAAGGATAGAAAAGTAAGAACATCATGGTGGTGGACACAGGAAGTTAAAGAAGCAGTCCTGGAAAAGAAGAAAGCATGCCAAAAGTTCCTAGCAAATATGTCAACAGATGCCCTACAAGTCAGTTATAAAGTTACTCCTATTCATCATTTATATGGATCACATTATGAAAAAAAAGTGGTATCAAGCCGGATATTAGAATTGGAGATGTCAAACTTAGCATTTTGCTTTATGCAGTTATGTGTAAAAGTAGCTAAGCAAAGTCATGGGAAAACTTTGCTAAGAATATAGAAAAGAAATATCAGGAAGATGGCAAAATGTTTTGGAGGCTATTGAAGAAGCTTAGAAAGGGAAGAAAGAGTACTGTTAAAGGAATAAGATGATAAAGGCGACATGAAAACTGAAGATAAGGATATCCTAGCATAATTACTTTGAAAGACTGTGAAACAAACCAAGCAGTGACAGAACCTTACTAGAAAATATTCAAGGGGAATGCAAAGAGGAGTACATATCAATACTTGAGGTTAGCAAAGGTTGGTCGATTGGTAGAGCCTCTGCTACTAATGGCTCATGAAAGAAGTTAAGCAAGTTTGAGCACTGTTAGTAGTTGGAAGGGGTTCAATTGTTCAATGCTGTTGGCATGCTCTCCCTTGATGAGTCTTTGAACTCCCTGGAGGTTTCACATAATAATGATACTTGAGGTAGAAAAAGCTTAAAAACTTGAAATGTGTGAAAGGTAGCTGGAGTAGATGATATTCGACCAGAAATGCCTAAGTATGGAGGTATGAAAGTTTTGCATTGGCTGCACCGCATAATTCTGAAGGTCGAATTCCTAGTGATTGGAGTAGTGCTTTCATACTACCCAGGAATAAAACTGAATATGAGAATTACAGAGGAATTTCTCTACTAAGTGTTCCAGGTAAGATTTATGCAAACATACTTGAAAAGAGGTTGATAAAGACTGTGGAAGAGAAACTTAGAGGAGGAGAAGCTGGGTTCAGGCCAAATAGAGGTTGTCAAGATCAGATTTTTCACTTTAAGACAAATAGTTGAGAAATTGTGGGAATATGATAAGGATTTGTACTTAAGTTTTGTAGATCTAGAAAAGGCATATGACAAGGTGCCCAGAGAAAAGCTTTTCAAAATACATCAATTATATGGGGTGAATGGAACATTATACAGAGCAATACATAGTCTATATTTAAGTTGTGAGTCAACAGTTAGAATACAGGAAGATGGTTTGATGTTAAATCAGGGGTAAGACAAAGATGTACATTATCACCACTCCTATTCATCATTTATATGGATCACATTATGATAAAAAGGTGGTATCAAGCCTGATATTAGAATTGGAGATGTCAAACTTAGCCCTTTGCTTTATGCAGATGATGTTGTACTCCTAAACACATCTAGTGCATATCTCCAAGATTCTCTAACTAAACTGAATAACAGTTGTAACAAATTTGGCATGAAAATCAGCAATAAAAAGACAAACTATGAAAATGGGCAGGAACATAGAAAACTTCAGCTGTATTCTGAATAGATCTTATAGAAGAAGTAAAATATTTAAGCTATTTAGCACAGTTTTTAATGTGACAGGTTAAATTGGAAAATAGACAACAGAATATGCAAAGCTGGTGCAGTGGATAGCCAGCTGAATAAATGTATATGGAATAAGAAAGAAGTTAGCCAAAACACTCTATTAGCAGTATATATATAAGACAGTGTTCAAACTAGTTTTAAGTTATGCATCTGAGAGTTGAGTTAGAAATAAAGCACTCGATCAAAGGCTAGAGACCACAGATATGAGGGTTCTGAGAAAAATTAATGAACTGATGGCATCAGTGGCAGAATCATATTAAAAATGAAGATATTAGAAAGGAACTTGACACTATTGGTATATAAGAATGTGTAAGCAGAGATAATCTGAGGTGGTATGGCCTCTTAAATAGAATGGATGAAAGGTTAGCAAAACAGGTGTTTGATGTGTTAAGATGGCTAGAAAGAGACCCATAGGAAAACCAAGGTCTAGGTCAGTAGTTCCCAAAGTGGATGGTATTGTCCTCTTGGGGGAGCACTGGAACAAACTTGGGGGGGTGGGAGTAGTGGCCTCATGAACAAAAGGAAGCGTTGAATTGTAGTAAGGGGGCGATGAAAGCATAAAGGACAAAAATCAGGTGCTGAAAAAATGTATCATCAGAAATTTTGATGGTATAACGTAAGTAAATGGTTGCTATTTTCCAAGGAAACATACAAAATGCAAGTTACAGCCAATTGGTGTTAAAGTCCAATGACAGGTCTTAACAAGCTAAGTGTTTGTGGGCATGCACTTTCATGCCAAGTGATCAGGATTTTACAAGTCTAGTACGCATCATCTGGAACATGTACATGTTATGACTTATTCACTGTATAATACTATATATACAGGAGACGTATGAAATCATTTTTAGATTGTTTCTGAATTGTGTGACAAACAGTTAGCAATCTGATGTAGTACATAAAAATTTAGTGCATATTCGATACCTAGTCAGTACTTGACTTATATGGATTACACACAAAGCAAATTATTGTTGTTTCAATAAAACAGCAGGTTTCACATGAGCATTTTTAAACACCTTTTCTTGTAAAAATAATTTGGTTTAGTTATATGCGAAATTGCATTCTAGCAATTTTGTAAATTTAACTTTTTTTTACAGATAATATCATATTCTGAACCCAAGAAGAAATGTTCACAATATAATATCAAATATTTGAAATACACCTTTATTCATTTGCCAACGTATCTGATTTCCCAAAAAGATTTTTCAAATGAATCTGTATGCCTCGAAGACTAGAAGAACATTTGACAAAAGTTCATGCTGATAAAAAAATAAGGATTTATTGTATTTTCAAGCATTTAAATCAAAATTTTTGAAACAACCAACATTGGCAGGTTTCTTTTCAGCAGCATCCAAACTAGATGTGGGTTTCATACCTCTTACAAATTTTCTTACGTTTTCCTGATTTAGCAATAAGTACTTCATCAATAAGTTCTTCATCATGTTGGTGAAGAACTAATCATACCAGCTGCTAGTGAGGTCATACACACTGTACTGCACAAGCTAGCCTCTGATATTATCAAAAAATTCTTTTGAGCAATAATAGAGTGCAACATCCTAGGATGTTGTCCTTTCTTTTAGAGGCCTAGGATGTTGAAGACTCATTATGTGAGTATTTATAAACAACCCAGCTCTCTATACAACTTGATGAGTTTACTTTATCAGGTAATGAAGCTTTACTTTTTAGCATATGTATGATACATAAAAGAAGAAGAAATTTGCCAAGAATTATTATTTGCTGACACTAAAGGAGAATCGATATTTCATGCATTGGAAGAGTTTTTTAAAGAAAAAAAAATCCCTCTGAATAATATCTTGTCAGGTGTTGCCAATGGTAAGGTGCTATTGTGGTTTTATTTCATATTTCAAAGAGGTGGTGCCAAATGTATTCACTGTACACTGTGTGATTCATTATCAACATTTAGTTACCAAATACCTGAGTGATCACCTACACAGGTCATTACATTATGTAATTACAGCAGTCAACAAAATCAAAAGTCATTCATTGAATGACCGAGGAGAATTCAGCCAGTTTCCAAATCTATCAACAGTGGAAAAATGTGATGAAGACATACTCAGCTATTGTTAGCACTTGGAGGCTCTCCATTGTGATTTTAACCAACAATTTAAAGATATTCTTTAAATGAAAATACTTGATTAGGTTTTGGGTTGGTTTTCAAATACAAACACAGAAGAATCTTTACAGTTACAAGAACTGATAGAAGTAACAACAAACAAGGAATTGAAATTAAAATTCAAAAATGGATACCAACAGTTCTGGTTGCAAAAGCAGATGCCCATACTTTATCCTGGATTGTGGGCTGTAGTAAAAAAAGATTTTAATGTTAACTAAGGAAAGGAACCAACGGCAAATAGCTGATCGCAGTGATTTAAGAATGCTGCTGACAAATATAGAGCCAAATATCAATAAATTGGTAGCAGCACACCAGGCTCATCCTTCTCATTAGGATTGTTTTTAATATTACTGATCATTATTTACTATTTTATGTGTGATTTTTACATATGTGCAATTTATGTTTGTTTTCTTAATTTTAGTCCACGTGGTTAGCCTAGTGGCTGTGCATTTCGCAACCATATGCCTGGGGAAGGAATGTCCTAGGTTCAATTCCTGTCACTGATGTGAGGAGCTGAAGGATCTTTCTCAGCCCATAGCTAAGTTAGCCAGTCTTCGGCGTGGACAGTAGGGTTTTTTCCTCCAGTTTACCCTGGGATTTTTCATCCCGCAAAGCAGGCAAATTGGCCTTGAGAACTCAGTACTACGGACATAGGATACACAGGGGCATAGGGCTTGACCACCTTATCCTGTGAACAGTTTGAGGTTTGATGATTAATAAACCCTCAACACCGCAAGGTAAAAGAGGGTAAAAGAAAGTTGAGATTCTTAATTTTAATAGTGTTTTATGAAATTTTCAGCTCAAACTTGTCCTATGTTTACGTGCAATTTATGTTTCTTTTGTTGATTTCAATAAATAGTTTTAAAATTTCAGTTCCAAGGTGTCTTATTTCCAAACTTCAAAAATCTCTACTAGATGCATTATAAAACACAAATTTGTTTCTGTGTCTATCTGTTTGTTCACTTAAAACTCGAGAACTGCTGCTGATCAGATTTTCATACATTTTTTTTTATATGTATCAGGTAGAGCTGGTCAAGTCTTAGAAAGTAGTTTCCAGGAGGTGGGTACTGAATAAATTTTTTTTTTTGGGGGGGGGGGGAACGGGGGGGGGGCAGTAAGAAATAAGTTTGCAAACTGCTGGTCTAGGTGGATTGATTCATTCAGATCTGCTTTAAGAATGAAATGTTAGATATGACAATATTGGGGTGCTTACAAGTAATAGATTACTTTGGAAGAAAATTGTTAATAGGAGATTAATAATAATATAAACTTAATCATGTAGTGCTGCCATAGTAACCTGAATTATTTTTAAATTCTTAAAATGGCAAACTTTTATTACTTCATTTGCATTTAATTTAATTTCTTATTTTGAATTTGTATACTAGACATTTTTCAGATATCAAATATTTATAATATTTCCAGATGCTGAAAGAGTTGTCCATTATGGATTTATTTTTTTAATTTCAATATTTAAAATTTCTTTTTGTTAATATACTTGAGGTTTATAAATTGTATCATTTTTTTTATATACCTGTTTCACATTTTATCTTATAGACAGGATGGATGATGTGGAACTGGTTGATAACTTCCTTAGCAGTTGGAGCAAGTGTTGTTTTATATGATGGCTCTCCTATGATTCCTCATCCTGCAGCCATCTGGGACTTAGTGGATCGACTGGGCATTACAATTTTGGGTACAAGTGCCAAATGGTTAGCATTACAAGAAACAAAAGGAATTAAGCCAAGTATGAAGCAATTTGACTATATTAGTTTAGTTTGAATAATTAAGTTATTTATAGTTTTTTTTTTAATAAAATTTTAAAATAGCAATTCAGGTGTATTGTATTTTTAAACTGAGTAATAATTCTAAATTGACATTTTCTCTTTGGCAAATTAAACTTATGACTGTACTTCACTTGATATACTGTTCTCTCCGTATGATGCCTTTTTATTGCCCAAAGGGAATAGGAGGTGGAGCTGTTTTAGCTCTAACTTTTGGAAATTGGTGATCATCTGGTCACCCTTAGCCATCACTGATATTAGTTGAACTCATGACTACTAATGAATCCAAAAGCATCAGGACAAGAGTATGGCTGACAGTTGTTGCTATCTCATGATCCTAATATATACCCCAATCTTGGGGTTGGAAATAATTCGAGTTCCATAGCCATTCCTGAGTTGTAGGGATAAAAATTCTCCAAATTTCAAGTTTAAAAAAAAAAAAAACTTGAAAAAAATCCCACAAGAGGTATAAAACCTTTAGCACATCACTGCCATGTGTGTGAGATGTAGATGAAGGTTGAGAAAGAAGAACCTATTGACATTCTTCATAAAGAGCTGTAGGTTGAAATTGTTGAGAAACACATTATTAGGAAAGCTGTTTCAGAGGACAGGGGCAGATTGAATAAATGAGGAAGAGGAGAAGCAGGCCTGTTAAAACAAGAGCAGCTGTTGTTGCTCTTGTTTTAACAGGCCTACAGCAAGTAAAGGAATGATGTTTACTAGTTCACTGAACAGTAAAGATACCAGTAGAAGAAACACAGAGCTGAAGCATTGCATATGTAAGATAGAGGCTGAAGTGAGCCTCTGAGGGAAGTTTCATCTGAGCCATATTTCTTTCCTCTGGACAGCATCAAGAATTTTTAAGGAGGTTTTAGATGCCCCCCCACAGTGTGTGTACAGTATTCTGAGGATGGGAGGATTTAGGGTTTATATAGGGTAAGTAGCTTGTTGGATATAAAATTGCCTTTTGAGCAGAAAAGAATGCCCCTAGATTTTTAGGTGCTGAGGAAGCTGTTGATGTGATGTAATGTGCTTGTTCCAAGAGAGGTCTGTGGTAAATGTCAGTCCAAGGAGAGAGAGTGTTCATCCTGTTTGGTGATGTGTGTATTACTGAGGATGAAGGTGAGCTGAAATTCATTTTCTGAGAGAAAAGGCAGGACTATGTTTTGGTGGCATTGAAGGTGACTAAATTATCCTTCCCCCACTGAAGGATGGTATGGAGATCAGTGTTCAAGGAGCTAGTTGCAAAAATGCTAGTGGTAAGGTTTTGAAGATGAGTTAGTTGCTCTCATGTGGAGGTAGCAAGATTTTTTTCACCGTGACACCCAGGGTTTTCATCCTGTAAATCAGGCAAGCTGACTGGAAGAATATCCATGCTTAATAGACATAATACACTGATCGTGTAGCCTTATTTGATTTGGCTGTACCAAATCCAACTACAAAGCACCTATACAATAATAAAAACTTGATATATATAATAATTGCTAAATGAAACAAGTAATGACAGTACAGTGCTAGAATATGTAATCAGGAATATATATATATATCAATATTTAAAGCAGAAAAAAACTATCAAAAACCTGAAATGTGGAAAAGTAGCTGGAATAGATATTTTACCAGAAATGCTGAAATATAGAGGTATAAAAATTTTATAATGACTATACTGCATAATTCAGAAGGGCTGGACAAAATTCTGGATGATTGGAATAGAGTGCTCATAGTACCATCTGTAAAAAAAGGGATATAAAACTGAATGTGAGAATTAAAGAGGTATTACTCTACTGACTGTTTCCAGGTAAGATTTATGAGTGTACTTCAGAAACTGTTAAGAAGGATTGTGGAAGGGAAGTTTGGTGAAGAACAAGCTGAATTCAGGCCAAATAGCAGTTGCCAATCAGATTTTCACTTTAAGACAAATTGTTGAGAAATCATAGGAATATTGTGCAAAGGTTTGGTCAAGTGGTTTTCAAAAGGACAGATGCGATTGACTAAGGTAGTTTCTGCTCTCTGGAATGTTGAATATGAAGATGCAATTTAGAGTATAGTGGGCAGGAGGAAGAGGGGGGTGATATGATAGAGACATACATTTTGGTAAGAGGTTGTTATAGGATTAATGATGAAGAGGTTTTTCATAAAATAGTGGGAGATTAGGAGTGAACAAGAGGTCATGCCTGAAAGCTGTATAAGGAGGGATTGAGAAGCAGGTATTTTTCATGGTGTTGTGAATAATTGTAATGCATTGCCTGAGAGTGTGGTGTCTGGAGAGAATTTTAATGTGTTTAAGGCACGATATGATGATGAGTTGTGTGTATGACAAAGGGACTCCAAGATGAGTCTTTGACTCCATGGGGTCTTAGGATAATAATAATAATAACAAGGGGACGTTAATGCCACACAATACTTAGTCTATATCTGAGTAGTAAGTCAGCAGTTAGAATTGAAGGAGGCACAGGAAGATGGTTGGATGTTAAATCAGGTTGGAAACTGGAATGTGCATTATCCCTATGTTATTCATCATCATATGGATCGCATTATGAAGGAAAGTGATATTAAACCTGATGATGTTAATCTCAGCTCTTTACTTTGTGCAGATGATTTTGTACTTCTATATAAATCAAGTACAAATCTGCAAGATTCTCTAACTAAATTGAATAACTGTTGTAATAAGAGTGCTATGAAAATCAGTAATAAAAAGACAGTGAAAATATATATTAATACTGGAAATATCAACTGCATCCTGATTGGAGAACCTGGAACAAGTAAAACATTGCAGCTACTTAGGCACAATTTTTTGGTGAAGATAGCAAATTAAATATAAAAATGCACAACAGAATTAGGAGAACTGGTATTGTAGGAATTCAACCAAATAAATTTATATGGAATAAGAGAGAAATTAGTCAAAACATTGAATTAACTGTATACAAGACAGTATTGAAACCAGTTTTAACTTATGAATCTGGGAGCTGGGTTAGAAATAAAACACTTGATCAGAGACTGGAGATCACAGGTATGAGAGTTTTGAAAAAGATTAGGGAAGTGAACAGATGGCTTCAATGGCAGCATCATATTTAAAATTAGGACATAAGGAAGGATATTGACATTGTTAGCATTAAGGAATACTAACAATGCTAGCAATAGGAATGTGTTATCAGAGATTAATCTCAAATGGTACAGTCACTTAAACAAAATTTAAGAGGAAATATCAGCAAATCAAATGTTCTTTGCTAGGCTAGTTGGAAAAAGACTCAGAGGAAGACCAAAATAAAGTAAAAAGTGCCTTTGAAGACAGAAATATAGGATCTGATAATATTGGAGTCTTAACTAGATAACAGATTAATTTGGAGGAGAATTGTTGATCAGAAGTTAGTAATGATCTGAATGGGCTCAATCCATCCTAAGATGGAAAGATGAAGAAGAGGAAGATATGAGTTATAAAATATATTTCACTGCATTTTTATCCCTTATTGATATTAATGCTTCTCAAATAATATTAAAGATGATAATCATAAAGCATTGTTAATCAAGCAAAATAATCATGTGAAGCAACTGGAATAGTTGTACGTCAGATAAATATATCATTTCTGTTATTCATGAAATATTTTAAAACATTATTTAGAATAATACAGTTTAAAAAAATTTAGTTCTGTTCAGTGTGCAGAATTTTTTTTTTTTTTTTTTAATTAAGCATTAAAATGATTAGTTAAAATCTGATTGGGACCAGGAATTGAACCCCCATTGCATGTTGTCAAGAAGCCCAAATTTTTGTTAGTTTATTTACATTATTAATTTTGGACTTTTTTATGGTATTCAGGAAGAAAAAAAATCTGCTAATGCCTTGTAGGAAGTAATCGAGACCATTTTAGCCCTAACTTTTGGAGGCTAAGTGATAGTTCAGTCTCCACTAGTAGCCAGTCATAGAAAGCTGGCACAAGACTTTCACTAATTTTAAGCTGCATCCAGTGAAGAGATGGCAAACAAGTGCCACTATCTCACGGTCCCTAACACAGTATGTTATTTTTTGAAATAGTGTAAATTCTACAGTCAATTTTCTTGAGCATACAGGACAGAACATCAAAGTTTCCAGGAGAAAAAAAACCTGCCAGAGATTAACTCAGGAATCAATTGAAGAAAGGCTTCGAAAAAGTTCCTCAGCAACTAGAATTGAACTTAGATCTTTCTTATCTTTCTTCAGGTGGCCTAGTGTTGTGGTTGTGAATGCCACTTCCGCTGAGCTACACAAGGCCTGGTATCAGACTAAATCTAGTGAAATAATCCATAAGTATGTCAGTATTTTATTTAACATATTAAAAGAAAGACAAATACCAAATAATATTCTAAAAGCTATCATAAGTATATATGAAAATAATCAAATACAAATAAGATTAAATTATGAACTATCATATCCAAGAGAGATAAATCGAGAAGTCCGAAAAGGAAGTCCCCTTTCAGCAACTCTTTTTAATATTTATTTATTGAAATAGATATTTCAATAAATTCCAATTTAAATTAAATAAAAATTCCTATCAAGGGATTAAACTTTCTCCTATTGTAAACTTAAACACTCTCCTTTTTTTTTTTTTTTTTGTTGATGATAAATAATAATTACAAATTCTGAAGATAACTTACAGAAAGATATTTTAAATTTAAATGAAATAGTCAAAGATTATGGAATGATATCAATCGAAAAATCAAAAATGATGGCCTTTAAAGGACAAAATCCAATAAGAACTAAATTAGTAATAGATAACAAGATTTTAGCACAGATGAATTCATTTAACTACCTAGGATGTATGATTATATATGAAAATTAAAAAGATATAAATTTAAAAATTACAAAATATTTAAAAATAACAGGTGTAATTGACTCTATATTTAAATGTAATCTAGTTCAAAAGCAAACTAGATTAAAAGTATATAAATACAATTGTCCTCCCAGTCCTATTGTATGGAAGTGAAATCTGGACAATAAAACAAAAAGACAAACAAAGATTAATAACAGCTGAAATGAAGTTTATGAGAAAAACTGCAAAGTATATTCTATTCAATCAAAGAAATTAGGAAACCAGAAATCAATAATAGAAAAAATAAAGAAATATAAACATAAATGGATGGAACATGTTGAAAGAGTGAAAACAGATAGATTACCAAAACAAGAATTAAATTACAAACCATTAGAAAAAAGGAAACTAGGATGTCCTTAAAAGAGATTACTATGACCTGTGAGGCTGGAACAGGCCTAAATTGTAGGCCTAAATCTATGAAAAGTATGATGAATGAAGTATGTCAGTAAAAACAAAAAAAAAATAGCATCATTTCTCATTAATTCTTTTGATCTCTGCAAATTGGAGTTTACTATTCATGCTCAATGTTAGGCATAAGCAGCTAATGATGTTCTCTTGTTTGTTATAAATACATGTATTATAGTTGTCATTTGTAAGTGACTTTTATATTCCATAAATTAAAATGCCAAGAAATTATATTCTTGGTTTAATCCTTTATCCAAGTGTGAGCAAACAAAGTTTGTGCAGGAATATGCGAAGACATTCGCCCCCTATATCGTGACTGGGCAACTCATATACAGGGGCTAATGTCTTTGCATCACTTGCCTTAGTATCCCATAATGCAAAGCACACATCCACACACATCCTTATGGACATGTAACTTCAAATTTGTCTGTCAAATTTGTCAAATTTCTGATTAGTAATGGTGTAATCAATTATAGATCTTGTTCCTCTGCCATTCCAGGTATATTTATTTATATTCTATTTTTTTGAAAACAAGTATTAGTTATTTTAAAATTATCGAAGATTCTTCACAATTGTTATTCATGCAAAGTTATCCATATTTTCCAAGAGCATTTGGGATTGGATTATATCCAAATTAAATTTAAAAAACAAATTTTTTAAAAAATTTTTACATAATCCAGAAATCCCGTTTTAGATATTAAACATGGAGCTTTTACAAGCCACTTCAGTCTTCAGTAAGCAGGATGCTGGTTTTACACTGGGCAGGGAAATTCATCTGCAACTTAAGGAAAATCATAAATATCCACAGGATTCAAACCTGCAGCCTGTTAGTTGGAAAGCAGATATACACTTGGCCAACGAGGCTGGAAATAATAATAATAATAATAATAATAAAAAGCTACTGATAATAGAGAAAAATATTTAAATTTTAATCCATTTTTGATTTAACTTGTGACAGATAAGTAAGAAATAATGTAAGAGAGATTCCCTCTGAAAGTGGAATCTCTCTTAAAAATGGCAGGATTTTTTTTTTTAAATCTATTACTGCCATGTTTTTATATTTACCCACACATGAAAGATCATAAGACCTATAACACAACAGCTCCTTTTTCGAGCAAAAGTAACAGTAGTATTTCTAGTTTACAGTATTAATATGCAATTTGTTAGATTAACAATATTAATTTACCTTTCATTTTGGATAAATGCATATTATTTTATTAATGTTTATTTACTAAACTTCATTCACATTATCATAAATAAATTGTTTTATATTTATAAATGTTGGAAAGAAAGAGAATGCCATCATTTTCTTTATAATGTGATATATGTGTTCCTAAAAGTCACAGCAGTGGAGAATTTTGCACAATAAAAATAACAGAGCTTATGGAAAAATTAGGATTAGAGGAGGAACACTCAACTCTTAGTCTCATAAGTAATACTATAAGCTGAAGGGGAGGGAGAAATATTAAATACTACTACTACAGTCTTAAACATCTTTAATTTTTAATAAATAAATACAATACTGCAGTAAATACTGTCTTTCTTTAGGCTGTATTCTAATAGACTTTGTAGTACTCACAATTGTTTCTGTTAAACAAGTTTCTTATATGATCACAAATATTTCTCTGGTTTAGCAAATCTTCATTTAATATCCAGTATTGAGACCATATGTTTCTAGACAAATAGATTTTTTTTAAAAGTTAAAAAAAAGCTAAAAAAATTCATTACATACCATGCAAGCACACTTTTCTTTGTTTAGGTTCATTTTGTGCTCCTGTATATCCACTGCCACACATTCAACATTAACTCCAACATCAAAATGTTCCATTCTACTATCAATACTGTCTACTTTACTAATACTTGCTTTGTTTTTGCCATCCAACTGGTACTCACATTTGAAAACTTAATACACACTCACTCACCAATTTCACTCTCCTGCCCTAAATCTTTAGAATTAATAGAGTTAATAGAACCTTTAAAAACTAATGCATATGAACAGGGTGGTAAAACAAACAAACATTGAATTTACTAATCTACAAACGATTCGAACAATGCTAGTTGTTGCTGACATACATTCTGTGGCATAAAGCATGTCAGATCCCATTTCTCAGCTGTTGAATGCAGACCAATCTTGGAGTAGGATTTAATGTTTGTTTTTTGTTACACTGGAATATGGAGGATTTCTGAGGCTTCTTTAAAACAGTTGTGATCAATATACTGTATTTCAGTTTTTTGCCAAAATACTTGGTGGCCTGTATTTGTTGTGTGAAAGGCTAATCCCAATCGATATGTGTGCACGTGTACATACACATATATCAAGGGAGTGAAAAGAGGGCAAAAGAATTCCTTTGCATAAGAGGGAGGTTGTAAGACTGCAGTTGCAAATTATAGACCAGTATCTCAGGAGTGGTGGCAAAAGTACTGGAAAAATTGGTCAAATAGAGAATTCAAGAATGGGTGGATAGAATATGATCTCAGGAGTGGTGGCAAAAGTACTGGAAAAATTGGTCAAATAGAGAATTCAAGAATGGGTGGATAGAATATGATACTCCATCAGGAAAAACATGGGTTTGTGAAGAGTCGGTCATGCCTTAGTAATTTACTTTTTATAACAGAGTGACAGCTGAGTTAGATAATGGAAATGGCTCCAGAATGATTCTGCTGGATTTTGCAAAGGCATTTGACAGAATACCACATGGAACTCTGTTATGCAAATTAGAACTAATGGGATGGATATGACTAGTTATGTGGATAAGAGGGTGGCTGATGGACAGATATCAAAAAGTGGATATGGAAGGCAGAATCCAGGCAAAAGCAGGTGACTAATGGTGTGCTGCAAGGTTCTATGCTATTACCACTACTGTTTAATTTGTACATAAATGATATAGGAAATAATCTGAAAGGAAATATTCAGTTATTTACTGATGATGCAAAATTGCGTTAAAGTAATAGTTAATGAAGGCAATGTAGAGAGCTTGCAAAATGATTTAAATAGGCTATCAGTATGGGCAAAAGATAATGGATATTAGTTTAATCTGGAGAAATGTAAAGTTATGCATTTTGGAATAAATAGATTACAAGTTGTGTACCATATTGTTATAAATATACTCTAAAAAATACATGAAGCTAGGGATTTGGGTGGTGGTGGTAGGCAAAGAGATGAAGTTTAGAGTATATTGCTAAGGTTGATAAGGTAGCTCATAAGATTGCTTGGCTATTAAAGAGCACAATGACAAACAGAGATAAGGAAAATAAAATTCCTCTTTATAAGGCCTTGATACATCCATATCTGGATTATTGAGGCTCACATCTGGTCTCCTGGGTTTCTTGAAGTGGTGGATTCAGAAGTGAGTATCAGGGATGATGAGTGGTCTGTGGAATGCACCCTGTGATTTTAGATTGAGTGTGTGATCAGAAGTTTGGTTCATAGGCAAAAAAAGAGGAGATATGATAAAAACATTTAAGTTACTTAAACAGTTTTATAGGATTAATGCAGGGGGGGGTGTTTTGGCACTTGGTTGGGGGAGGGGGGGGTTAGTACAAGACGTCATCCTTTGAAGTTGAGTAAAAGTGTGTTTAGTAGGGGTGTGAGGACTGGATTTGCTTGGAGAATTTTGAATGAATGGAATGGGTTGCTAGAGTCAGTCATTTGTGAGCACTTTTTCTGTTAATTGGCTTAAAAAGAGGTATGATAGATTGTGTGGATATTATGTCTCCAGCACTGAGTCTTCGTACATATAATAATATAATAACAATGATTATTATTATTCACATCATCTTCCTCACCTCTCTACTCATCCCAACATCAGTAATCCAGTTATTTTTTTCTATTTTAGTCTGCTGCCTTACTCAGATCACAGTAGTTATTTTTTCATAATTATTTTTTATGAAAAAAATGCATCAATTACTACACATAACTGATGAGGCAAGGGAGTGATAATAGACAGGGGAATAAAGTTCACAGAATCCATTGTGAAAGTGGTGAAGACACTGCAGAGGATTGCTGATGTCTGATGTTCAGGAGGACACCAAAATTCAGAGTTATAATTTAGTTATCATTTCTTCTTTATCATGATTTTATAAGACCAAATCCAGTTTACTCCATTCATATTTGGTTATTTGAATATTGGAGAGAAGTGGTGGTGCAGAAATTGGTAATAAGAAATGGCTAGACTGTAAACTCTTGACTCTAGTAGATAGTTATTTAATGGATTTTATAGAATGAACATAGGAGGAATTTTTCAATCCACTGCAAAGGACAAAGGATTATCCCTGGTAAGAGTATAACTATACTTTTTCCCATCAGTTAACTGATTTTTTCATGGTGGTGGAAGTGGAATTGATTAACAGAAAGGGTGATATATGTATCATCAGTGAATCAGTTTATGAAGAAACATGATGTACATTCCATGGATTTGGAGTAGACCTCTCATTATTGAATCGCTCTATGAAGGCATCCAAATAATTCATGAAAGTGATAATTTCTTCGTCTTTGGATATGTGTGCTCCTGCTATTGTGAATTCTCAATGTTTTTAGTCTCATTTAAAACTTTTTTTTGTCCAGTATTCGTACTGCACCAGAATGTTTTATACATTTAGTAATAACTGTTTTTGCTCTGTCTTTAGTTTATTTATAGTACTAAATTTGTATATTATTGTTTATTTCTGGTTTTAAGATTTCTCCTCTCCCTTAGTATACAAAACCAAAAAATATATAAAGCTATATATGTAGCTTTATATTTTTACTTTATAGAACACCCTGTTAGTTCATTTTTGTATATTCAGTGCTTTATACATAATAATGTTTTTATAAATGTTTAACATTTATTTTGTCTTTTCATAATCAATAAATGCATTTCTAATCATGCCAACTTTTACAACATATTTTTAAAACTTTTAATGTTTAAATTAAAATTGCAGTCTAGTCTACTTAGACCTGTTTTTTTTTTTAACAAGTGTTTGGTATATGTGTAATTTTGGAGGTGAAAAGAAGAAGAATATTTTTAGAATGCAATTAGTAAAGCAGCAATTCATTAATTTCAGAGGCTACACATGACCTGAGCACTTTACACACCATTTTATCTACTGGGTCACCACTGAAACCTCAAAGTTATGAGTATGTGTATAGAGATATTAAATCTAATGTACTCTTAGGATCAATATCAGGTATATTTTTACAGATTTTAATATATATCTTTACCTGTTTTTGTTTGTTTGCTGTTTTTCATACATCAACTTACATATAAGTTGATGTATGAAAGGGAGTGATAATTATTATTATTCACAGAAAGCATTCTTCTAGAAACCATACATGGAACATTTTTAAACCACTTCAGGTCTCCAGTAAGTGGGATGGTGGTGGAGGACTTACTCCAGATGAACTTCATCTCTCACCATATACATCAAACAAAACATCCATGCCCAAAGTGGGATTCAACTGTCAGTATATCCATTCTCAGACCCACAACCTATATATGTTTTTGTACATTCCATCCACACTCACATGCCTTCTCATCCCTTTTCTGTCAAACGTTTCTGCATTTTTGTTTTTATGGAGTTCTCACTTGGACTTACTCATCCCATAGAAAGTTCTAAACCTATAGTACATTATTACAGTGAGTGGACTGAAGGTTAGATGAGCTGCTGGAAATTCTGCTTGAGAGACCAGACATGGAACTCTTTAAAGCTACTTCAGATGGCCAGTAAGTAGAGTGGTGATTTCACACAGGATGACAAAAATCTTCAGCAGGTCAGAAGAATCAACTATGTATGGAAAGCTAAGTCTGGATGTGAAAAGAAACTGGCTTTACAAACTAAAGACAACTCCACAGAATTCTGTCATTATTCTGCAAGTAAAAGAAAGAATGAATATGAAAAATGACTACTGAATGCAGATGGTGTGAGGATGACAGATGCAGAAGAGCTTGTTCAACTAATGAGTGCCCATTTTGCTAAAAGCTATCAACCTGGCTATCGACATTAAGCTCACTGCTATCTTTTCACTGTATGAAGAAACTCATGTGTATAAGGAGGAAGTGGTAGAACTGTTGCACAAACTTTAATATGAATAAGAATTCTGCAATAGTAACTGATGGGATATCAGTATGGATATTAAAAGAGTGTTCAGCTGAACTGGCTATTCCTTTGACCACGCTATATAATTTGAGTGTCAGAACAGGGTTCCACAGTAATGGAAAGAATGTATGGTAGTTCCATTGCATAAGAGTGGTGCAAAGACCAATGTAATCAACTATTGACCAGTCATTATCTCAGGAGTGTTGGTGGTGAAGATTTGGAAAAGTTGTTTAGTGCTTGCATTAAGAAACGGGTTGACAGAGAATCTCTACTTTACAACAAACAACATGGGTTTACATGTTGGACAATGTGGTCCCTGAATTTCAGATTCTTGTCCACCATCACTCCAAGATCTCTCATGTCTTCTAATTTGGCCAAAAAAGAAATTAGCCAGACCATGAAATTAGCATTATGAAAGACAGTATTCAAACCAATTTTGAGTCATGTATCTGAGAGTTGGGTTAGAAATAAAGCACTTGATCAAAGTGCTTTATTTCTAACCACAGAAGACCACAGATATGAGGGGTCTGAGAAAAATTAGGTTAGTGAAACAGATGGCATAACTACATCAATAGCCTAATCACATTAAAAATGAAGATATTAAAAATGAAGAAAGGAAATATTTTAAAATATCTGTAGAAGCATGCACTTTGATTTCCTTAACTAATTCTGGTTTAATGACATCAGCAATAGCTGACACAAATTCTTTATTTCATGTCATTCCTGTACTGCTCCACTGAATGTATACTGTTAAATTGTGATAGTGATTTTAGGAACTCCAATCTTATCACAGTTTAACATGCATAACCCAATGAAAAGGAAATTAAATATATGTGTTTGTCTCTAGGTATTATAATACAGCTTTGTAAATATGTTAAATGTTTCAAACTTAAGGAAACAAGTAGTTATCTAGTATTTCAACAAAAGACCACTCACTAGTTTGTGTAAATAACAGTGGAAATGTAAATACTTAATATTTGTTGGAGCCATAAGTATTAGGAGTTGTTGAATGACTTGCACAAATTTCTAAAGGGGATGTAAATCCAAAGGTCATGAAGCAGTAATGCAAGGGGAGTGGTTTGCCCCGGGCAATCGCGTACCGACGGCGCACGAGAAGGGTAGCGGAAAAGGTGGGCGCTGTGACGTCAACCTACGTGAAAGCGCTAGGTGGACATTGCGGAGTGCGAGAATCGCCAGAAACCAAGGCAGAATAAAAGGGTCAATACCCCCCCCCCCCACACACACACAAGGCTTTTTGTTCCTGATCTCCTGGTGTTGGTCCCTCGGTGTCGTGAACTGGAGAAGGGTGGCAGCGCCTCCACTTTGGAGGATTTGATCATGGCATCGGTGGAAACTCTAAGTCCATAGTCCTGTGGAGCGAGTATAGGACCAGCTGTCCCCAGAAAGCCAGAGAGGAACCTATGGAAAATTCAATCAAGGAGAAACAGATTCCTGAAGATCAATTAATGTGATGAACGTTCAAGATAGATAAGTAGAATTTATTAATTTTGTTAGCTATGGATGAAAGGATTTGTGCCACGTTGTGATTCAGAGGAAAGAACATTAATAGTATTATAAAGAACTGAACAGTAGTGATCTTGAGATCAATACCGTAAATTTACTGTCTCCTTACGAAATTGAATTATAATATGTGTTTAAAGAGTGTTATGATAAAATTCAGAGTAAAGAGTGATATTAATAACAAATTGTAAAAGACATCGATGCTATCTAGAGTGGTTTGGTTGTGACTTGATTGGAAAAATTAATGCTGTGAATATCATACGTAGTTAGAGTGCTTGTTTGTTGATAAGATTGATATTGCTAATATAAAAATAATCAGTTTGAGTATCTGTATGTTGTTAGAGTGTTTTAATGTTAGCTTAATTGTCAGGAACTCTCTTAGAAGGAGAACTAAACTAACATGTACTGTACATATATAATTATAGTGTTCAATAAACCTTGCTTTTGAATCCAATTAAGACTATCTGTAATTTGGAATCGATGCACCTCTTATAAAACTTAATACAAACCTAAGCGGGAAATTAGAAAGAAGAAATTTTGGCCACGTCTGCAAGGTCAAGGTATCACTTAAGTACAATCTAGAGATCGCCTCTTGATTGATATAGTTTATTTAATCTAAAAGCCCTAAGTGGTGCAGCAATAAAAAATAAATTTCTTAGTGCTTTAGGAGAGGTTGATCTCAGATACTCTGGTATTGGCTCGACCCTGAGGCAATTCCATTGTTATTCAGAGGTACCACGTGATACCTGAGAAAGAGTCTTACGAGCATTTTTATGATAGACCAAAAGGTATATATATTAGAAGGAAGTCGACACAACAATATCATGCTTATTTAGTATAGCAATCAAATTTTTGAGTTCAATGAATATTTTATTGAATTTAGCTATATAAAAGTCTGTATTAGAAGGCACTTAAGGTGCTCAAAATTTTTGAAATTAATTTTCCTTTTGCATGCAATTAGAGATGTGCTTTCTGATGATTTTTGGCCAAATCTATCACATCTTTTTTTTTAATTGAATACTTCACAAAATGTAATGTCTCCACTTTTAAAGGTCCTTGACAACCCTAGTAACAATCCAGGATATTTTTTGCATACATTTGCAAAATGCAACTTTGTTTTTGTAGCACAACCACATGAATTCCTTAAGCCTTTGCCTTGGGGAACACATCTCACCTGATTGTTTTTACTTGATAACACAACAGATCTCTTTTCTCCAGTGTTTTTAATATTGATCCCTGCAATTTGGAGGGACCAGGGACAGTTATCCATAATTAACATAACAGAAGACATCACAAACTATAGAAAGAACTGGAAAAGCCACGTAGAAAGAATGAATAAGGACAGATGCCCAAATATTGCTTGGAAATATAAACCAAAGGGATACTGATCAAGAAGAAGACCTAGGAGGAGATGGACAGAAGACTTTAAACCCTTGAAAATATTACAAGTAAATAATTGTCTAATATGGGAAGCCAAGAAGAAGAAATCACTGAGATTATTACACAATTGGGGGTTAGATTGTATGTGATCGACTTTCAGAGATAAGTAGTCAAAGAGGTCATTTGGAAGTTGAAGTCATCGGCATTTGGAGAACTATAGAGGTAGCAAATGAAGGCAGTAAGGTAGGGAGATCTTCAGCTGGAGTAGATCATATAGGGGCATTTTTCCCTGTTCCATTGCTTTTTTGTCAGATTTAATATACCATGCCAAAGGTTATGTGATAAAGGGTATATCATGTTTGGATGACTATAGATATTGGTGCACATATTGATATTGGAATTAAGGAGTTTTTTTGGTGTTTTTTTTTTTAGAGAGATTTTTTTTCCTAAAAAATCTCCCTCTATTTTTTAGAAAACAGAGTGGGAAAATTAAAGATTAGAGGACATGCAGTGGGGTGAAAGATTCAGGTGTCATCACTCTTTCACAGGGAGTAACCAGACTATAATCCAAGCATAGCTTCAGACAGTTCTCCCTGCAAGCTGCTTACTCATACACCCTCTAGGCACAATCTAGCAAAGTAAGCAGCAGCAGGATTATTCACTGGTTGATCAAGAAGCCTCCTGAAGAGCTACCATCAAGTTCATCCCTATATACCACCTTGCAGCTAGCCTATAGAAACCACTTTACAGCAGTACCCTCGAATGGAGGGTACTCAAATGTATTTAGAACGAAGCTAAAAATTGCTTGTCACTTAGCTCTGATAACTCACCCTTGTCGAGTGGATTTCTGGAGCCCTGACCATATGAACCTGAATTTGTAGTATGCCTAACAGAAGGCATGGATGAAAGGAAATTGGAAATGAAATGTAAAGATATTGCAACATGTGTGTGTGTGGGGGGGGGGATCCTAATTAGAAGAAGTATTAAATGTGTTTAAACTAAAGCTTTGAAGTTAATAAGCACATGATAATAGTAGGTATGCTAATGTTTCCTGCTGACTGTCGTGTTTCTTACTGGAAGTTATATTTTCCATTTTTGAAATTGACAAAAAGAGAGAAAGCACTTGGAAAGTTTTTTTAGTGACATCAAAATGCAGCTTCTCTACTGCATTTGTCTTTCTTTTGGTGTTTTTCCCTGTCAATTTTTGACAGATTATAAGCTACTTTTTTTAATAATTTGTATTGTGATTAATTTTTTGTTAATAAATAAATTTTAGTTTCCAGTTTATAGATATTTTGTTTTTTTCTCTTATCATTAGTTTTCTCATTTAATGCGTAGATAGCATTACTTTATTTCAGAACAGTATTTTCAGTTAAATAGCTCATACAGTGAAACCTTGATTATGTTGTGATGAAGTTCATGATATGGTGGAATTTTATTTTAATGAATAAGTTAAGTGAGCTTTCATAATAGAACTGCACACCCTTGGCTAGTTAGTGCACATTTCTCCTCTGTCAGAAAAAAACTCTTTTTCATTTTGCTTAAATAGGTAGTTTATATATTATTTGCTGCACAGAATCCAACGTTACCTGTATAAAGCAGAAATACAGTTTCAAAATCTAGGAATGATTGTGATGCTGGATACACAATACAAAAAAGTAAAAATAGTCTTAAGATCATAAAAACATGCATTTCATGTTAATTTTTTTTTAAATATAAAAATATGTTTATCATATGTAGGAAAAATTATGATGCTTCTTTAAATTTTCTTCAATAGGTGGTTCAGATATTATTTCTTGCTTTGCTGGACAGAATTCATTATTACCTGTACATAAGGGGGAAATACAATCTCAAAATCTAGGAATGGCTGTGGAATGCTGGGATGAATCAGGTTTGTTTGTATCATTTGTTTGTAAATCTATAATGGCTAATTGATAAATTTGATTCCCATTGAGGACTTACTTTTATTTCCTTTCTCCATCCACTTTATAAAAGTATTAGTCAGTCAACTTGATAATTTACTTTTTATTCATACTGTTTATAGAAGAGTGAATTATTTTGTTCATATCAGTTTTCTTGTGTGTGTGTGTGTGTGTGCGTGTGCGCGCACATGCATGTATATGACTTTACTGCCTGGTTGTATTCTTTTGAACACTATTTATAGGTAAAAGCATGCTTGGGCATAAAGGAGAATTGGTATGTACAAAGCCATTCCCATCAATGCCTACTTACTTCTGGAATGATCCTGCTGGAGAAAAGTATAAAAAAGCTTATTTCAATAAATTTCCAGGTTAGTTTTAAATTTGATTTTTCTTCTAAATTATGTTTCTTATATCTCTATTATTGTTGTTGTATGAGATACTGTATTGTTTTTTTACCTGTTTCTTACTTGAATGTCATTTCATGCAAATTGAAAAAGACTACTTACTATTGACCCAATCTGTCCACCACAATGTTATAATTTCTATAAAAACATTCCGTTTGGGATTAAATTTGTATAAAAGTTTGTTTGCATCATCGATTTAGAGAATATCATTATCAATTTTATAATATGTACCCTCAAGGGATGTACAAGATATTATGAATGTACTACATGTTTACAAGTGTACATTATTACTAATCAGCTTTTCTTTCAAATTAGTGTATCACCAGCATTATACCTATGGTATATAATACCATAATTATAGTGCTATTTACTATATCTCCAAATACACAATATAGTTATAGTGTTTGGAGATACAGTAACTGATTTCAGTAGGATAGAATGTATAGAGGAATGAAATGTGACAAAGATAGTAAAAAAAATTTGATTGTTTTTTCATTTACCTCAGGCCTCCAGTAAGAAGGATAATGGTCTCACCTGATGATAAAATTAATCTACCATTTAAGGACATTCACAAAAAATCTATGCCTGCAGTGGAATTTAAAACAGGTTACAGGTTAGCATATTTACTCTCCAACCAGTTGGTTGGAGAATAAATATGCTAACCATTAAGCCAACCTACATGCTTTGAAGCTTTTGAAGATGCCTTGGTAATTAAAGTGAGATTATTATTATTGCACCTCCATGGAGTCTAAGACCCATTGTGAGAGACCAAAACTATCAACACAATCTATCATACCTCTCTAATTAGATGAATTTTATATATCACACGTCTTCTTTAACCCATTAACAGACAAAGAGCACTAACAACTGACTCATTCACAACTCTTCATGTGAAAAATCTAGTCCTGATGTCCCTAATAACCACACTTTTACTCAACTTCCAAGGAGGATAACCTCTTGTTCTGCCCACTCTGGCTAAGTGCTGAAACATTTTCCCTGAATTGATCTTATAAAAACCTTTAAGTAATTTAAATATTTCTACTTATCCCCCCTTTTTCACCTCTCAACCAATTTCTGACTCATTTATCCTAAATCTGTTCTCATAATCCTCATAAGGAACATTACACAGACTACTCCAAGTCTCATAAGGCACTCTGTACTAAGGAAATTGACTATATAACAAATCATTTTTATGATGCCTGTGAGTTTTCTTTGGTGAGATTGGACTACAGAAAACTTTGCAGTATCAATATTTATTATCATGCATAATAAGGCTACTATTCTTAGCTCAGTATTTACAAGTTTTTTTTTTCCTGCTTTATTCTTAGGAGTTTGGAGTCATGGAGATTTTTGTATAATTAATCCAGTTACAAGAGGAATTCTGATGTTGGGAAGAAGGTAGGAGTCCAATATTACATTTCAAATCATATTTTATCATAGTACGAAGTGGAGTATAGTTATATTAGCTATTTCTAGGAGAGAATGAAAACACAAAATAACAAAAAACATCATCACTGAGATGATGAATGCATAATCTGAAATCGAAAAATTCTTGATCTGGTTTTAAAATTTTAAAATATTTAAAAAGATTAAAATTAAAAAAAAAATGAATTTTAAATGAAATTAAACTATGAGGACAGTAGATAATACTAACTATATAAAAACAATATTTACTTGTAGATTTAATGTAAAAATAATTTTCTACCATGTTTCACTGTCTAACAACTTTCTTTGTCAAAAAGATTAACATACCAGAGAGAATAACAAAAAAAAATCTGAGAACTCCTAATAGTAGTTGTTATTTGAAATGTATAACAATAATAATGTGAGTCATTTGACACATCAAGCATAATTATTATTATTATTACATGACACCTCCAAGGAGTCCAAAGATTCATCGAGGGAGGGTACCTACTCTACAACTCTGTCTTCACCCAGTTTCCAACTATAACGAACTGCAACTACAATCATCATCATCTACACCAACAGCATTCTACTACCCACCACCACTAGTATTTTCACAGACAATCACAAACATCCATTCCTACTGCAGGATTTGAATCTGTAGCCTTTTGGTGGAGAGCGGATATGCTAACCACTCAGCCAACCAGGTTGGCAAGGTTTAAAAAAATATTCCTTTAGTTAGCAATTAGATTTGAACCCAAGGTTTTGTTTGAGCGGTTAAGCACCATGGAGTGCACATGCCACTTCCACTGAGCTGCACAGGCTCTTTAAGCTGTTTATTATTTATTGTTCATAAGTTGTCATAAATCGTCATATGTTAAGTTGTTCATTATTCTGCAGGATTCTTTTAGTTGTCTATTGGAATAATGAAGGTCTGATAAGTTTTGAATGAGGCCCCAGTTCCTGTTTAAGGTGCCATGTGATTATTTTACTTCAGAGAATTATAGATAAGGCATTGAGGAAGATGATTGATTGATTGATGTCATGATGTTCTGTCAAGGCCACTTTTATCTCTCCTTTTATATTCAGTGCTTCACAGGTGTTCTTTTTTTTATGGTATTCAAAACTTCCACTTCGATTGCTTTATTGCAAGAACATGATTCTTGTATGCTGTAGAATACTGTCTTTTAGGGTGTGAACCAGTATGAAAGTAGATCTAATGTTAACTTGCTTTAAAAATTTCGGTATATGTCTCAAAACTTTACCAATGTTGGATAAGGAAATGGAGTTTTTAGATACTGTTTCTGTTTTCAGAAACAGTATCTAACATTAACAGCTCATTAGCATTAACAGCTCTTCCCAAGTTGGTTTTGGGAAGAGCTATTAATCAAGTACCTTCTTTCAGTGGCCATTTTGAAGAAATCAGTAGAATAGAAGATGAAATTCATTTTTCTTTTTTGTTTCATTTTCTTTAATGATTCTCATTTTTTAAGGCTGTTGTGATAATTTCTAACTTTTGTTGTGGATGATGAAAGGAATTTGCACGGAGATGTCTTCCCATTTGGGTTGGATTCCATATGTATGTAATAATATTCCTCCATTATCTGTCTGATTAGAAAGCTCCAAAACGGAAGTTTTAATTTTAGGGTAATGGTAATTGTTAAGGAAGCAAATGCTCTAGAGCAGCGTTTCCCAAATGGTGGGTCATGACCCGGCACTGGGTCATGAAAGCTAAATGCCAGATCGCCTAAAAAAACTCTTGAAAACCTAGGTGTTTCATTTTTGGGTTTTCTTAATAGAGACAAAAAATGTGCTCCGTCCATATCCGCATCGACATTTCATGGTCTCTTTGTTTGCGGTAAAGTAGCTCAACTAATGGCGAGGCTGCACAGTGGCAACTATGCCACCAGCCGAATCATTTGGCAGTCTGGTGTTTGTTTTACTCACCTGCCACGTACTCACTCTTCTTGTTCAGTTTGAGTTAAGCATTGAGAGAGAGCGTATTTTTTTGTATTTACTGATTACGTGTACCTGGCCCGGCAGGTTCGGCTGAACAACCATAGTTATTATAATTGTTTCTAAATAATTTATTTCATTCTTTCTTCATCTCACTTGCCATTACCTATTTAACGATGGATAAATTGGTAATAAAACAACAAACAAACAATGTGTCGGTTACAAACTCTTTGATTGGTACCAGTGAACAATCGAGTGACATGCAGCCGGGCATGAGTTCTGAGAACAGCACTAACAAATGGCCGCACGATGTGTTGTCTACTACTCTTACAAAAAAGAAGATGTACTGGACCTGACAATATTCTGAGGATTACATACAATTCAGCAGTTTCATCAAGGGTGCTGATGACGAACCATTCTATGTTATTTGTTGTGTGGCACTTTCAAATGAGTCCATGAGACCTTCAAAGTTGAAGCGACATTGGAATTGAAACATCTGAACTACAGTAATAAGCCAATAGATTTCTTTATAAATAAAAAGAGAGAACTAATAGCTACCAAGAAGACTATGTCTTCGAATTTTTCTCAGGGAGCTCAGTCTGGAAACCTTGTAATGGCTTCTTGTGCAATATCAAATTTAATTGCTGAAACTGGTTATCTTCACACAGTTGCCAAGAAATTAATAGTTCCAACAATGAAAATGTTAGCATCTTGAATATGTGATAAAAAAACAGGAGAGCCAAGTAAATATGCTGATGCTATCAATTAACACAGTGAGTTTAGAATCATAGAGATGGCAGATAATATCGAAGAAACTGTTGTAGGTCACTTAAAAGAGTGCAATTTTTTTTCCTTGCATGTCGATGAAAGTACAGACCTATCGGACAATGCCAATTTAATGTGTTTTGTGAGATACGATTGTGACAATACAACTCACACAGAATTTCTGTTTTGTAAACCTCTGACAACCAGCTGAAGAAATTTTTAATTTGTTGCAAATTACATCAATGAAAAGGGCATTGAATGCCCTTTTCATTGATGTAATTTGATCCATCGGTACTCAGTCCCACACATTTCTTCCAACGCAGTTGAAAGAAATGTGTGGGACTGAGTACCGATGAAGCCTACGCAATGGCAGGCGCACATACTACTTTTTCCGAAGATCAAAGCCGTGGCTTTGATCCAGACTTTTCATGTCTGGATCAAAGTGTATGGGCAGATTGTAGCATTCACAGAGAAGCATTGGCTGTCAAAAGAATGCCATTGCTTTTAAATGCAACTGTGCAAGCTTGTATACAATTTATAAACTTGACAAAATCTCGTCCATTGAATTCAAGAATAATTCTCTGCGTTGTGCAAAGAAATGGGGAGTGAACATGAACATCTTCTTTTACACTGTAAGGTGCGATGGCTGTCAAGAGGGAATTTATTAAGAAGACTTATAGAAATGAAGGATGAAGTTTTAATGTTCTTAGACCAACATCCCCCAATGGCTAGGGATGTAATATTTGAATTCAGACAGTTTTCATGATGTCAATTGGATAATCAAGGTTGCCTACTTTTGTGACATTTTTGATATTTTTGAATAATTTAAATCAAGGTAGCAATGTGAATGTATTTAAAGAGCAAGAGAAGGTGGAAGCTGCAACAAAAAAACTCAATTTGTGGTCCCCGTCGTGTGGAAGCAGGAAATTACAAATCTTTTATAAAGCTAACAGAATTAAAAAAGGAGTATAATATGAGTTTCATGCCAGATGAGATTTCAGCTGTTATCAAGGATCGTATGCTAGGACTGCAGGCAAGTCTGAAGGAACATTCCCCCCCCCCCCCCCCCCCCAATCAACAGCAACAAAGCATGGATAAGGAACCCTTTCACAGCGAACACATAATCTGAGACAGAATTGCCAGATTCAGATATTGAATCTATAATTGAACTGTTGTGTGATATGGCATTCAAAGACATCTTCGACAGATACCACTGATGGATTTTTGGCTGTCTTGCCATCAGGAGTACCCGGTTTTAGTAGAAAAGCAATAAAATTTCTAATGCCTTTTGTCATAACCTATAAGTGTGAAACAGGCTTTTCAACACTGGTTTTTCTAAACAATAAATATAGAAACCGATTGGAAGTCGAACTGGATTTAAGAATAAAGTTATCACCTTTTCCTCCAAACCTGAAGTTTCTAGTCAGCAAATATCAACAGCATCACACTTCTCGTTAATAAATTACTTGGCTTTAGTTTAATTTCTTTATATTTTTGTAAGAGTAAATGCTTCTTTATTATAATAATAATAAATGAAAACTCTGTGAACATTGAAATCTGTTTTATTTTACCTATTGGCCATAAAAAGTTTAGTGGGTCACGAAGATGAAGTATTAAAATTACCGGTCCACCGAAAAAATAGTTTGGGAAACCTTGCTCTAAAGCAGTGTCTCTCAAAGTGTGGTGCGCGAACCCCCCAGGGGATATGTGAAAGGTCTTCAGGGGATACATGACAATTTTTGGCTATGCATCATTGACGCATGGAATCATTACTAAGAAAAAATAATTAATTTAAATGTATATATTTCTTAATAAATTATATGTATTGAGGAAAATATATATATATTAAATTATATTACGTATGAATTCTTTTACTCAAATTGCGAGTTACTATAGAGCGATAGTAACTCGCTCCCTCCTGTAAACAACATGCCCTTTGCAACAGCTACTATAACATTATATTATAACAAGTAGTTTTATTATATCCCTGAATAAGATAAAGAGACATTTGCAAGCTGTGTAATATATTTCTCAACAAATAGAGACAACTGAGATAAAAACGGCACTAACTAATGAATCATATGTCCCGTCCCACAGAAACTGCTGTATAACTCAAGCAAAATCATATGTTGCCAGTGCAATATATGGTTTTGTTTGACACCACCCAGTCATGAACGTGTTAAAACTAAGAAATATATAATGAATGTGTTTTAGGTATTATGCAATTCGGTTGAAGAGAATTAGCATGCATTTCAACTCAATTGTTGAAATGAGAACCAACTCAATTGTCGTCTTGCTTTTGTCTTTGGGTTGCATGATCTTTTGTTAATTCTGCACCAATCAGTGGTGCACCCAGAGGGGGGGGGAGTCAAAGGGCCTCGTCCCCCAAAGAAAAAGAAAAAAATAGTAGAAAAATTTCCAAAAATCTTTTCCTAATTAAAATTGCTAATTCAGTTTTTTATTTTTGTTGTGTCTTGTATTCTACTTCTATACTACTTATGAATTAGTGATCATTGCAGATGCTCAGTCACAGGTCGTATGCAGTGCATAGTGTGTATTCTCAAATCGTTCACTCAACTGCCCCCCCCCGATTAAATCCTGAGTGCACTACCTGGCACAAATCGTATGCATGTCATCTTAGCTGTTCTGTTTCTACTGACCTACCATTGCTGTCCATTTCGCACTCTGCTTTCACTTCTCATTAGTCATTTGTGAAGGATTGTTCATTACATATCTTAAGTCTTGTAAATTACTGGTAATTTTTGGTTGAAATAATGGGAAAGAAGATGACGTTTGAGTAGATGACTTTAACGATGAACACGAGGAAACTGCTCTCGAGGCCAGAAGTAGTGATGGCGAATTGGAGCTTCTCGGTAAGTCATACCCTATTAATTTTTTTTTTCTGAAAACTTTAGTTTCCAAAAATCCCTGCATTTATCTTGCACCACGATTTTTTTACTTTAAATTTGGGAAAAAATTCAAGTAATATTTGAGTAAATACGGTAATTTTTTTAGCTTTCAAATTCTTTAGTATGGATCATTGGTTAAAGACTGGATTTATAAAATGCACAAAATAGAGCAATATAGCAGATACAAGTAGCTGTAAGTAACAAGAAAACGTTGGTATTGTATCTCCCTTTCATTGATGATAAATTATTTAAATTAAGTAAAAATTTATAGTATCTTTATAAATTTTGTTTTAAAAAAATAAATCATATTTTTTTGTTTACATGTACATCTAAATTCAAATAAAATAGACATTTACAATGAAATATACCTTTTTATATATTTATTTATTTATTATTATTATTATTTTGATAAGGGGATACTTGGAAATAATGAAAATTTAAGAAGGGGGTACATGAATATCTGAAATTTGAGAAACACTGCTCTTGAGGAACTTATCAGAATTTTCATTATGTCAATAACCATATAAGTCATATGTTATATGACTTGCTTGGCTAAATCATATTATTAATATTGAAATAAACAACTACCATCAGGTGTTCTCAGATTTTTTTTGTATGTTGTCTGATATTTTAATCTTCCTGACAAAGCAGTCATTCAGTAAAATATGCATAGTAGTTTATTTTATGAGTAAATCATAATACTATATGGTTGTGTTAATGATTAATAACACAAATTTCCTTAATAGTTATTATTATTATTATGGACAACTCCAGGGAGTCCTTAGACTCATCGAGGGAGGCCCTAAACATCATGTCCACACAACTATACGACATTCTCACAGTATCTATCATACCTTGCCTTGAACTCACTTGTCATAGCACCCACAACAGACTCTGGCAGCTTATTCCACTCATTTCACCACCCTAAAAGTAAAGAACCCAGCTCTAACACCCTTGCTAACCACACTCTTGCCCAGCTTCCATAGGTGTCCCCTAGTTCTCCCACCACCAGTCCTGATCTCAAAAATATCCTCTGAATTAATCCTATAGAAATCCTTTAGCAATTTGAATGTCTCAATCATATCTCCCCTTTTCCGCCTATCAACTAATTTCTGCAACCCAAAAATCTTCAACCTGTTTTTAGCAGGTTCATTCCATAGACCTGCTATCATCTTGGTCACTCGCCTCTGGATCCTCTCCATATCCTTCCCCCATCAAGAAGAAACCTAGGTGACCAAATCTGGGCACAGTAGTCGAGATGAGGTCTTATCAAGGCTCGGTACAGAGGTACAATAACTTGCTTGTCTCTGCTCGTCAAAGTATTTTTCAACAACCAAGTGAGTTGATGAGCTGATTTTGCCACTTTTGCAATGTGCCCCATAAACTTCGTCTCCCTATCCACCAACATTCCCAAGTCCCTGGCCTCATCAATCCCCTGGAGTACAGTTCCTCCAATGTGGTATACTGCTGCTAATCTTTTCATCCCAAAATGCATAACCTTACATTTTGTCACATTAAATTGACATCCATTCTCCTTAGCCCAGAACTCCAATCTATCCACGACTTCCTGAAAGATTTTGACATCTTCTGCATTCACTATTGCCCTACCCAACTTTGCATCATCAGCGAATAAATGAGTTCCTCTTAGATCCTTCCCTATATTGTTAATGAACAAATTAAAAGCAGTGGTCCAAGAACAGAACCCTGCGGCACACTACTAGTCACAGGCTGTCTTTTGGACTCTACTCCTGAATAAACTACTCTCTGATATCTCTCCATCAACCACCCACCTATCCATCTCACCAACCCTATATCCATTCCCATATGTTGCAGTTTATGGATTAGAATTTCATGTGGTATCCTGTCAAATGCCTTAGCCAGGTCTAGCAGTATCACTGTAAACCCATTACCCTTATCCAGTTCAGCCGTCACTGTGTTATAAAACTTGAGCAAGTTATTGAGAATGATCTACTCTTCACAAAGTCATGCTCTCCCCCATACAGTATCTCATTTTCATCAATCCATTCCTGTATTTTTCCCTTGACTACTTTCTCCAAGACCTTGACAAAGATTCCTGATATGCTGATCGGTTGATAATTTGCAACCATAGTCTTGGATCCTCCTTTATGCAGTGGAACTATTTTCCTCTCTTTCCACACCTTCAGGACTAAACCAGACATGAGACGCAGATTAAACAACATGGTCAAGGGCACTGATAATTCTTTAGCCGCTTCACGTAAGACCCGTGCCGGTATACCATCCAATCCCACATATATTCACATTAAGGTTCTATAACAGATTATTCACCTCCACTTCATTCATCACAATTCCCGTATAAACTAATGGTTCCTTCATTTTTTCAATGTCACCACCTAGATGATATTTCTTGCAAAGTGCTCGCTCAGTAATTCCACTATATCGACTGATTCAGTGACCTCCTTACCATCGGCATTCCTTAAAATCATTCTGCTGTGTGCAGTTTTTTTTTTTTTGCTTGCAGCATATTGAAAGAACTGTTTGGGATTCTCTTTAGCTTGCATAGCTAGTTTCCTTTCATAATCTGCTTTTTGGTTTTTTTACCACACTCGTTACCCTTCTGGCCTGCGCTTTATACTGTTCGTGTGCCTGCAGGTCACCTTTCTCTTTAAATTCCCTCCACAGTTGCTTCTTTTTTTTTTTGCAGCTCAAGCTTAATAGTGTTATTCATCCATTTAACCTCTACTTGTTTTCCTAGGTCCGAATAGAAAACTATTCGGACCCTAGGTATACAATTAGCCATAACCTCCTGTAAATGCTCCTTGACCACGTCCCATGCTCTGTCGACATCAGCCCTTGCAGTTTTACATGCCATGCCACCAATCCAAGCAATCCACATATACCCTGTCTTAATCGAAAATTCCACACCTTTAGCCACTTCCAAGACCTTATGATCACTTTCACCAATAGATGGTAACACGGTCATATTCATTGCAGTCAAATTCTCAGATGCTATTACCAGGTCAAGTACTCTCGAACCCCTAGCATTTTCAATTACATGCTGTCTCCGATAGTTATCCCTTAATAATTGAATAAAATCCATTTCCTTCCTCACATGTGTGTCCTCTCCTCCTTCCAGTCAATGTTACCATAGTTGAAATCAGCCGTAATAATTACCCTCCTTCCACTCATTTCATCAATTTATTTATGCATACTATTTCCACCATCTATTCCATCACCTGTCTATAGCAGCACCCAACTGTATATTTTGTTCTGCCAGTCTCAATCTCACACCAAATAGACTCAAATGAGCTCTTTTCACTATCCTGCAATACAACTTCAATCCTCCTTGGCTGCAGTTCATCAGCTATCATCAGTAACACTCCTCCCCTCATTTTATTCTCTCTGTCCTTCCTAAACACTATAATCTACACATTCTATCCCACTAACTATATCATCTTCCGTCAGCCATGTTTCACTAATGCCAATAACCTGTGGCCAGGAAGAGCCAATCAAGGCCAGAAATTCTTCCTTCTTGTTCCTAATACTCCTGGCATTAGTATACATGAAATGCAGAGATCCCTTTGTCCCACTCCTATCTTGATGTGTTATTCTAACTATCCCATTCTGATTTCTTCTCCTTAATATTGGCTCGGGTACATTATATACATTCCTACACTCCACTGTCTCACTGATATCTGCATATGCACTCTCCCCCACCTCCTTGGTAGTTCTAGTTTCCCTGGTTCTGCACATCCATTTTCACTTCATTCAGCAACACTTATTCCAGTCTCTGCACACCAAATCCATTCAAAGGCCATCCATCTTGTATAAATCCTTTTGCCCATCAAACTCATTCCACACGTCCACGAATTCCACACCACACCTTCTGCATAACCTGTGCATAAAGTCATTTGTGATTATGGCCCTCCTTTTAAACTCCTCTCTGTCGTACCGCGGCAACAGACTCACCATCCTAACTCTGTCACTCTTTTCTTTCGCTACCTTTAACAATATTTTCAAGTCCTCTCTCATAAAAAATTTATCTTCTCTCAATTCATTCGTACCTGCCACAACTATCAATTCTTTCACCCTCTGTTTTTGCGCTCTAATACTCTCACTTACATCCTTAAATTTCGCACCTGGTAAGTACGATTTAGTTAAACTCCCATCTATCACTCCTCTTAATAACGAGTCACCATACAACACTCTTTCCTTCATTTCTGAAACTCTCCCACTCTTACGCTTATTTTTCCTTTCAAACACTTGTTTATTTCCATTAGTCAAGGCACTCTGGAAAGAGTTTTGCAGGTGCTCCAACTGCCGCTGCGCACTGTGTATCACTCCGCACAGCCTAGTGATCTCACTCCCTACAAATAATTCCTCATTTTTTTCATCATTTAAACCATTTTCTCTCTCTGTATAGTTGCTTTCACTCTCTCTTTGATCACCACTCTCATTGCCATCTTGTACAACATCACAATTCCCTATCAAGCCATATTTTCACTCACATTCTGGCTTTCTTCAACCATAACTATCTCATGACCTGACACATTCCTCACTTTGCTTACACTTTCTGCATATTCTCCCACCACTATCACTTTCCATCCAAACTCCAGCCTCCTTCAGGAAAGCATACATTCCCACACACGTCACATTGGACAAACTCCCTCACATTACAGTTTTTGAACAAAGGCATCATATTTTTGGACGCAATTATCTTACGTCGCATTGGCGCCATGTGCTATTCTATGAAACGTATCGTTAAAATACTAAGTTAAATAAAACAGAATTCACACCAAAATCACACAGACACAACAGGCTACCAAAAATAAACAATACTACGTTAAGATTTAAACCACTATTCCAATTTTCACTCAAAAGTATACTTAGCTTTTGGGAGCTCTCTGAAAACACTACACACCATGTAGCCCTCTAACGGCCATATAGTTTCAAATCCACCACAAAAGAAAATATGACATGATGGAACATCCACTTTCAGAATTGTACTAAAGAATATTTTTTTTAAGATAATTAGTTCTTTAAATATTTGAAACTTAACGTGACTAGTTTTGATATTCAGTAAATTAACAGAGTCACATTTATTTATGTAGCAAATCCTTGGTTTCTCATTCTTTTCTTTTTTTGTATTTTAGTGATGGAACTTTGAATCCTAATGGTGTAAGATTTGGTAGTGCTGAGATATATAATGTAGGTAGGAATGTTTTTATTTCATCAACTGCATTACATTAAAGTTTTTTTTTTCTTTTAAATAATGCTCTTCATTAACTTAATAACGAACTGTTCACCATGGCAGTATGACTCATGATGAAGACTACTTTTGTTCTAATTCTAACTTCCTTAAAAATAATTATTACTCCAAATATCCAGGATATCTTTCCTTCATTTCTTAGAATTTGAAATGATCTCCAGAACATTTTGCACATGTTTCACAATAATTTTCTTCTATATTTTTTTTCTAAATTTTTCTAATATTTTTATTCTTCTCTCATTTTTCCACATAGGATACAAAGAATATATGTTCTTTGTATCCTATTGTTAGTAAAAGCAGAAATACAGCAGATTTTACTATTTACTCTGTCCTTTTTTTGTCAAAATTTCCAAAGCATATACAGAAAACACCATTATAACTCACTCACTCATTACAGAAAATTACCAAACAACTCTAACAATAGATGCAGTGTTGTTCTAAAAAAATTTCATTGTCACAGACTATTCACTATATAACAAGCTATTCCAATGGTCTGGTTGTGACAAATTTGCTATAGTGAGGGTTATTGCTACTTGGTTTGATATTTCACTGTTTACATCTTCAACAAAACTATTTTCTTCTCTCTGTTTATCTCTCCCTTTCCAATAACTTAAAAACTCTGTTTTTGCTTTCTTAGCTTCTTCAATAAGACTCAGGTGCAAATAACTTGAATTGTTCACTTTTCATTTTGAAATTTGCTTAAATTTTATCAGTATCGTGTTCTGCTGTATATCTTCAAGGACATACAAGATATAGTTAGTGCTGTAACTAATTGTCTATCAGTTTTTTTCTGGTTTGGTTTGCTATCTCTCAGATCTCTGATTTGATCAGTTCTTATATTTTTATCTTCTAACCTCATCAACCTACTTGTATCTCAGGCTTCTTCTGTATCTGTTTTCTGAGAGAGAGTCTGAATAGAATAGTGGGAGAAATACTGACAAGACCACAATTTGCAGAGAACTTGGGTGAAATCCTCCATGTGTATGGCTAAGCAAAGAATCCATTACTGCATATTTGATACCACTTCCAATTTCAATTCAAACAACAACTATGAAAAGTGAAGCAAAGAGAAATAGACAGGGCTTAAAAAATATGCTTGTCTGCTCATCCTTGATAAGTGAGAGTTCTTAGTTGACAAGTTTAAAAAAAAAAAACAGAAGAGAAATTTTGGTTTAATCAGTTTTATTTATATAATGCCAATTCTGTTTCATGTTTTGTGTCGTAAACTATTTACAATGTAAAGCATGAAATGGAATGTGGTTGAATACACTCAGTCTGATAAATGAGATATTTGCCTGACTGGTGAGCCAGCAAAAAAGTTTTCAGGCCATAGAAATAGATCACATGCAGAAAAAGGCAAACTTCCCAAGTCTTTCAGATTCACTTAAGTCTTAGTTTTAACCTCATTGATGACCATTTCCTTCTGTGATCTGCAAAATATGTAAAATTACATCTACTTTTTTAACAGCAAATCAAAAATTCAGCTTCATCAAGCATTACTCATCTCATTTTCTCCAATTACTTGGATTCTTTTGTCCTGAAGGTGGCATTTGTGCATGTGTTTACTGTGATATGATATGCTATCTTAGTTTCCAACTTAGAATATTTTCTTTTTATCTTCTTTGGCTAAAAATCTCTTTCATATTCTATCAGATTCATTGTTTCTTCAGTTGCTTTCCTTATTACACCAGCCATCCTAAACTTTTTTTTATTTCTTTTTTTTTTAAATGTGGTTGATTTTCTACAGTTCAACATTCCTAATAGCAAATTAATGATGCCAAGAAATTATATTCTTGGTTTAATTCTTTATCCAAATGTAAACAAACAAAGTTTACACGTTAAGTATCTTTATGACTCGACTTTTATATAGAAGCTAATGACATCAATTGCCTTAGTATCCCATAACGCAAAGCACATGGCCTTCTGGGTGTGTGCAATGCTATGCATTATGGGAAAGGCTGCTATCTTGAACCGGCTTGCTTTATGTGTGCTTTGCAATTTGCACTACTAAGGCAAATAATGTGAAGTCGTTAGCCTCTATATAAAAGTTACCCAGTCAGTTGAGGTACTTCATACACCAACTTTGTTTGCTTACACTTGGATAAAGGATGAAACCAAGAACATAATTTGTTGGCATCTTAAATTTATAGTATAACCAAGTGAAAAAAAAAAAAAAAAAAAAAACTTAAATTCGTAATAGTGAAGTCATCGTCCTTGAAGATATTAATGTTCACAACTCCAGCTTCCTTTTCCAACTGCACTGTTCCAGCAGGTAGAAATGCTGAGATAGATGCTATCATATCTACCCTATAATGCTAACCACTGTCCCGTAGGAAATTCAGACAACCATCTAGTGTCAGTTCCTTTTTCATGGAACAATGCTCATATAGTCACTCTCATCTCTGTATAGTAGTTGAGCATTATAAGAATGCCGAATGTAACTTTGACTTTCATGCCTCATTTCCTTCATTCATGATTGCCAATGTTTATCACATTTGGTTTCTGCTACTTATATTTTCTAAGTATTTTCATGGACATTGATAACAGAATTGGCATCAATAATTCCTCTTATTTCCTCTAAATCTTTAGTAACGTTTGTTTAACATTTGTTTAACACTTAGAGTTCAAGGTTCAGACTTACAGAACAAATTTTCTTCCTTAGTTTTTAGGTTTTTCTCTCTCATTGCAGCATTAGTTCCTCCTCAACTTTACTGTCTATAGTACACTAATGTACCATATACTGATTTGAGATTAGCTCTTCTTACATATTAGCATGTTAACGGCCAGTGGCCTATTGTGTAAACTTGCTGCCATTTCCAATTGGGTGTTAGTATTTTCAAAAATATATAACTGCTGTTACAGTTTTCTCTTTTTCACTGTAATTACAAACGTTTCTTTAGTAAGAAGAAAGTTTTCAGAACCTGTGTAGTTATACTTGTTGAAAATTTTCTAGTCCAATACAGAAGAGAGTATCCAGTTCATTAGAAGTGAGTGGAACTAATGTTGCTTGAACATCATTATGCACCTGCCAGTAGCTCCATAGTCAATTTTTTCCTCTTCTATCACTGTAGCTTTAAACTTGTTTAGTAAAATAACAAGGATTGAATTTTCTTCTATTTGGCACATGTTTAAATACTTCCTTTCTGTATGCTATCTATGAGTTATCTCATATATCAATTCTTGAAGAGAAATTAGATTAGTCAGTTAGAAATTAGGTCAAGCAGATTTATAAAACAAAGGAGTCTGAAAACATGCAACTCTGATGTTGTAATTTTTGTATTTATTTTAAAAATCTCTTGTGTTATTACTTGTCTCATTTATTTGCCTGTTAAAAGTATTTAATTCAGTTTTTACTATAATTACACTGTATGCCAATTCTTTCCATTCCTTTTGAAATATCTGCATCAGCTGTGAATTATATTTTAGTCTGCGATGATCAGTATGACAAATATGTGAACTCACAGTTAGCATCCTAATATAAATGGTCGGCTAAATTTATCTCATAGTTGGCAATCAATGTGCAAATAATGTCAGGTTCTTTTCTCATATCTTTATTTTGAATATGATCCTGCCAGCAATGTAATCCATCCAATCTCAATTTTTTCTCAGAACTCATAAATATGGTCATCAGTCTTTGATCAGTTATTTTATTTCTGCCCCAAGTTTCAAATCCATAAGTTAAAATCGGGTTAAACACTGTCTTTTATGTGCCATCCTTACCAGCATGTGAAGGCAAAATCAAATTATGAGAAGATTTAGCCAAGCAGGCCAAAGAAAATCCAAAAGAGTTCTTTTGCTATGTAGCAAGTAAAAGTAAGAATGACTGGAAGGATAACTTTAATGACAGAAGCAGACAAAATAGTAGAGTTACTGAGTGACCACTTTTCAGGTGTCTATTATTCAAGTGAAGATATTGCTGTGACAGGAACTGATGCGGGAGTAGAGGTTAATGAATTGGAAGTAGTTAGGATTTTGTAGAATCTTAGTGCAAATATGGCTGTGGGATAAGGTGGGATATCAGCTCACATGTTATGAGAATGTGGAAAGGAATTCATATTGCCTCTAACTAGGCTGTTTAAGTCTCTGCTTTGGTAAAATCCCAGAGATGTAGAAAGAGGGCAAAATAATTCCGTTACACAATGGAAGCTCCAAGATGAGTAGCAATTATAGACCAGTCAGTATCTTGGAATTAGTGGTAATGGGACTGGAGAAGTTAGGCAAAGACAGAATTCAGGAATGGGTGGATAAAAATATGATTCTGTATGAGAACCAACATGGTTTTGAGAAGGGGTTGGTTATGCTTTAGTAATTTGTTCACTTTTTATAACAATGCAACGGTTGAGTTGGATAAAGGATATGGCTACATGATGATGATACATCTGGACTTTGCAAACTTTGACAGGATAATACACAGAAAGCTTTACACAAATTAGAACAAATGGGGCTGGTTATTAAGCTAGTGATATAGATATGAGAGTGGTGATAGACAGATACCAAAGCATTCATCATAAATGATTATTACCAGAATCGTTTACCCTTAATTTTAATGTCTTTATTTGTAAAATTTTTGGTCTGAGTTTCAAAGGCATTGTCAATACAGTTATAGGAAAACACTAAAAAGAAAATCCAATTTAATTGAAAGCATGTGATGTCATGTGCACTATTGGCTGTAGAAGAATAGCTCCATCTGCATTAATTCAAAATAAATTACAATAAATTAATTTAGTTAATTAACTATTTTTAAATATAAACAAAATTTAATTTAGTGTTGAATACTATGGCTACGCCTTCTTTTCCTTGATTGTCATTGCCTGAATATAACATTTTGTATTTATTGCTCAGAAAGATCTCGCCAATTTTTACCTTTTTTGTTTCAGTCACCCCTGTTATATTGATCTGGTACTTATCCAATTCCTCAGCTAGCTCCATTTCTTTGCCATTCAGGCTTCTTATGTTGATAGTACCGATCTTGAACTCTGGTGATGTTGAGTTGGGGTGTGTTTTAGGGTTTGTTCTAGTAGCTGACTTTTCACTGTTTGCCCTGGTGAAAACAACAGGGGGCCTTGTTTAACCAGGTGACACCCCAGCCAGCATGAAATTTTGTCGTGCTGTGCCATCATTTAATATTGTGGTTTAACCAATAAGGATACAATTTGGTTGGCTAAATCCCAAATTGCCAGCCCATCCTCGTTCGTTCAGTATCCAGGTAGATACCTAACAGAATGCACCACGAGAAGGTGAGGATTGGACATTGAACTAGTGTTCTCTGCCAGGTTGGCAGGAAAAGACCAAGATATAGATGTATATCTATATCTTGGTCTTAGTGCCTTAAAGGTGCCTTAGAAGATAGAAATATAAGATCTGATAATGTTGAAGCCTTGACAGGTAAGAGATTGATATGGAGGAAAATTGTAGATAGGAAGTTAGTAATGATGTAAATTTTTCATGTAGTACTATCATATCCTGTACACCCCTTGAGGGTAATGTCAGAAATTTGATGATGATGACGAAATTTAATTACAATTAAGGAACACCTGAATGGTGAGTATATAAATTTAGATCCCAGAACAAACTGTATAAACAGATAGAGGGAACAGCTATGGGATCTCTTCTTTCCCTCCATCTCTAGCCAGTTACTTTATGGAACATTTCAGACAACATATTCTGGATGTTTTTTTTTGCCTAAACCACCAGTTTGATACAGATTCTTTGATGATATGTTTGCTGTATGGAACTCTTCCTTGTCTGATCTTCATGAATTTCTTGGAAAAATTAATTCAATAAACCCAGGAACCTGGAAGTTGAAGACAACAATTGTCTTTTTTTTCTGGATATTCTCATTCTATATCAACCAAATGGTAGTCTGCAGTTCTCAGTATATAGTAAACTAACTCATTCTTACTCTCATCATCACCCTTGTCAGAATTATGGTGTAATCAAATCCTTAGTTGACAGAGCTCATAAAATTTGTTCTACATATTCTCTCCTAAACAAAGAACTGTTTATTATCAGAACTACTGTTGTTGCTAATGGTTATAATGCAAAAAAAAAAAAAAAAGTATTTAACTTCCACTGATGAGACCTCAGTAAAAGGCAAGCCTGTGAAATTATGCTATTGTTTAATTTTTGATGGTATATATCAGAACACAGAATTATAAGTAAATAATTATTTATTGACTTGTTCTGATATATACTGTCAAAATTAAACAACATGTACGATGAACACATAAGCCTTTCTACAGTTTGTGAAATTATGCTTCCAGAGAAGAAAGTGTGCTGTGCATCATGGTATATAGAGAGCAATTCAATGTGAAATCATCTGCGTCTTTCTACAAGTGACCTAGTTATGAAAATATTTCTGGTACTGACTTTTGTTTCTCTATGCTTTGATAAAATAAGGATGAAAATAAAAATATAATTTCTTCCTTTCAACCCAGCAAAAAAAAAAAAAAAAAAAAAAAAAGTTACATTATCCTTCATTTCTAACTGCTGATTTGAAATTTAGATATATGCTAAATGTTCCATTTCAGTATAATATTTATTTTTTTAAATAGTTTCACCTTGATTGCTTGTCATATGCCATTTCAAGATATTAGAGATCTCAAGATTTCTATAACTTAGAGATCCAAGTTATATTTTTATGATTTCTCAGCTGTTTATCTTAAAGTAAAAAATCTTATTTTTTTTTGGTGCAAACCTTGCTTGTTTTTCACCAGTTGTTCCTTCAATGAAATTTATTAGTTTTTTTTCAAACACAATACACGAACAGTATATCATATGCCACTATAATGAAATGATGGTCTATAACAAATACTTCCAACTTTGCTAACAGTGAAAACTCAAAAATTCACAATAACAAACTGAATTTCCTAATAAATGTCATTAGGATTCACTTTCAGAAATTTTCATATGCTGAACATAGATGCATTTTTTTTTAAAACTTTATCTACACTGAACACCAGCAACATATTGCATGTTCATGATAATGGATGTGAAAGGAGGTCAGTAGTTCTGCATAATGTTTATGCTCATTGGCTGCTATAAACCATTAGATCAAAATGTATCTGTTAGAAGTAATGCTGAGGGAAGTACTGTATAAAATGTATTAGCATTTTGTATTAAAACTAGAAAATGTATTGATAAGCTGTTGTGAATGAACTGTAAAGATGGATCAAAGCAACAAAATTTTGTTAGCTATAGTAAAATGAGGGAGAAAAAAATTACAAGATCAGGCAGATAAATCAGCGTTATGACTACCACAGTTTTCCAATACACAGTGCTATGTGGGGAAAGAAAACTAAAGAAGAAAGTTAATAAATGCTCAATATTTTATAGTCAAGACATGATCTTCTAATGAAGAGTAATAAATTTGGAGTAAAATTGTAGCTGAAGTCAAAACACAAAGGAAATGGCAGGAAACAGAACAGAGGATTGGCAGAAATCATACATAAAGCACACAGAATAAGAGTATGTAAAGAACAAATTCAAGCGTAGATGGGAGACATAAGAAAGAAAAAAATCTAGCAATATATGAACTTAAAAATGAAATTATATATAAAGAATTAATATTTAAATGTCAAAATGTTGCAACAGCTTAAATTAATATCCATTATCTAAAATCTTTAGTATGAACTAAATGTGTGGTCTGTACATGAAAAGCAAAATTGACCTGAAAACTTCAGCAGTCAATCAACTTTATAATTGTAACAGCTGGTGCAAAAATGTTGATTGACTGCTGAAGTTTTTAGGTTATTTTTACTTTTAATGGTACAGACCACATATTTAGCTAGAGATCTAGTGGCGGACATAAATTAAAGATGCCAAGAAAATATATTCTGGTTTCATCCTTTATCCAAGTGTAAATTGCATGTGAAGTAACTTCATGATTGGGCTACTTGTATATGTAGAGGCTGATGACCTATAGAAATGTGGCATAATAATGCAATATTACTTTAAGTAAAAGTTTAATAAAAGTACAATTCATTTAAACAAATTTTAATTAACAATGTAAACAATGTAAACTTTTAATTATTTTTTTTAAACAATTACTTTTTGCTATTCTTAAAATATTATCATCATCATCATCATCATCATCAAATTCCTGCCAAGTACCCTCAAGGGGTGTACAGGATATGATAGTACTACATGAAAAAAATTACATCATTACTAACTTCCTATCTACAATTTTCCTCCAAATCAGTCTGTTACTTGTCAAGACTCCAACATTATCAGATCTTATATTTCTATCGTCTAAGGCACTTTGTACCATATCAATCCACCTATATCTTGGTCTTCCTCTGGGTCGTTTTGCTGCCAACCTGGCAGAGAACACTTGTTTTGCTAATCTTTCTTCACCCATTCTGTTTAAGTGACCATACCACCTGAGATTAGCTCTGCTAACGCATTCCTGGATGTTGACAATGTCAAATTCTTTCCTAATATCCTCGTTTTTAATATGATGTTGCCATTGATGCCATCTGTTCACGCCTATAATCTTTCTCAGGACTCTCATATCTACGGTCTCTAGTCTTTGGTCAAGTGTTTTACTTCTGACCCAGCTCTCAGATCCATAAATTAAAACTGGTTTGAACACTGTCTTGTATACAGCTAATTTAGTGTTTTCCGACTAATTTCTCTCTTATTCCATATGAATTTATTCAATTGACTTCCCACTGCACCAGCTTTGCTGATTCTGTTGTCTATGTCTATATTTAATTTACCATCTTCAGTAAAAATCGTGCCTAAGTAGCTGAAATGTTTCACTTGTTCAACAGGTTCTCCATTCACAACACAGTTGACATTTTCAATGATTCTGCCTATTTTCATTGTCTTTTTATTGCTGACCTTCATACCATATCTATTACAACAGCTATTCAATTTAGTCAGAGAATCTTGCAGACTTATAGCGGATTTATTTAGAAGTATAACATCATCTGCATAAAGCAAAGAGCTGACATTAACATCTCCAATTTTGATATCATGTTTAATACCACTTTCCTTCATAATGTGATCCATATAGATAATGAATAACAGAGGGGATAATGTACATCCTTGTCTCACACCAGATTTAACATTAAACCATCTTCCTGTACTTCTTTCAATTCTAACTGCTGACTTACAACTCAAATAAAGACTAAGTATTGCTTGATATAATGCCCCACTGACACCATATAACTGTAGAGTATTGAATAGCTTCTCTCTTGGCACCTTGTCATATGCCTTTTCCAAATCGACAAAACTTAAATACAGATCTCTGTTATATTCCCATGCTTTCTCGACTATTTGTTGTAAAGTGAAGATCTAATCCTGACAGCCTCTATTTGGCCTGAATCCAGCTTGTTCTTCACCAAGCTTTTCTTCCACAATTCTTCTCAACCATTTCTCAAGTATACTTGCATAAATCTTGCCAGGAACACTCAGTAGGGAAATACCTCTGTATTTTTTACATTCAGTTTTATTTCCCTTTTTATATATGGGTACTATGAGAGCTCTACTCCAATCATCAGGAATTCGTCCCTCTGTCCAGGCTTTCTGAACTATGCAGTGCAGCCACTGTAACACTCTTATACCACCATACTTCAATATTTCTGGTCGAATATCATCTACTCCTGCTGCCTTTCCACATTTCAATCCTTTAATGGCTTTTTCTACTTCAAGTATGGAAATGTATTCCTGCCTGCATGCCTGGTCAGTGTTTTTTACCACTGTGCTGTCATGACTGCTTGTTTCATTTAGCAGTTTTTCAAAGTAATTACTCTATACTTCAAGGATATCTTTTTCTCCCGTTTTTATGTCACCTTTATCATCTCTAACTCCTTTTACAGCACTCTTTCTTCCATTCCTAAGCTTCTTCAACAACCTCCAGAATATTTTGCCACCTTTTTGATATTTATTTTCTATATTCTTGCCAAAGTCTACCCATGACTTTTGTTTAGCTAGTTTTACACAGTATTTAGCATTCTTGCATTTGTCTCTGTATTCTCTAAGAGCACAAGCTGACTTATTTGACAGGAACTTTTGATTTGCTTTCTTCTTTTCCTTCACTACCTCTTTAACTTCCTGTGTCCACCATGGAGTTTTGATTTTTTTATCCTTGCAGACAGCCTCACCACATGCCTCTCTGGCAGAATCAATCAATGTTTTCTTCAGAGTTTGCCACTGAATCTCCAAGGTTTGATTCCTGCTCTCAAACTCTTTCATTTTTTATTCAATAATATTTGTGTATTTTAATCTACAGTTCACATCTGAGAGCTGCTCAACTTTTATTCGCTTTAAAACTTTCTTATGGGTTATTCTTTTCAATATGAAATTAAATTTTATTCTGCTCAAGACTAAATAGTGATCACTTCCAATTTCAAATCCTTTGTACACTCTGGTGTCCTGCACCAGGGAGAAAACATCACTATCAACAATAACATAGTCAATGAGACTTTTCTTATTACTTGCCTCTTCTCTCCATGTGAATTTGTGCACATTTTTATGTTGGAACATGGTGTTAGTAATAATCAGTCCATGTCCTGAGCAGAAATCCAACAGATATTTGCCATTATAATTAGCTTTGCTCTTTTCTCCAAATTTTCCCAAAATATTTTTGTATGTCTCACAATCATTTCCTATTCTGCTATTTAGATCCCCAACAAGGAACAACTTTTCCTTTTTCATTGTGTCAGTTGCTTTTTCTAAAGCCTCAAAACATTCCTCCACTTCTACCTTAGTAGAACCTTCTGTGGGACCATAGGCACAAATAAGTCTCATTGTCCAGTTCCCCATTCTCATATTTGCCCACATTACTCTACTTGAGACTGCTTGCCATTCAAGAAGATTAGCCTCGTATTTTGTGTTGAATACTATGGCTACTCCTTCTTTTCCTTGATTGTCATTGTCAGAACACTAGAACAAATTGTCAGAAAACACTAGAACAAATTGTCAGCTACTAGAACAAATTGGAAAACAAATTGGATTTGTTTTCCAATTTGTTCTAGTAGCTGACTTTTCGATGTTTGCCCTGGTTCCCTGTCGAAAACAACGGGGACCTTGTTTAACCGGCATGCCCCAGCCAGCATGAAATTTTGTCATGTTGTACCATCATTTTTTATTTTGGTTTAACCAATAAGAATACAATTTGGTCGGCTAAATCCCAAATTGCCAGCCAATCCTCATTCGTTCAGTATCCAAGTAGATACCCAACAGACAGGGTGCACCACGAGCAGGTGAGGATTGGACATAAAGTCAGAAGCCCTGGTCGGTTCTCCGCATTCCTTTAAAGGCTATGTGGAGGTCTCCTCTCAGTTATATAGCTTTGACCCTTAAGCACCCCTATTATTATTATTATGATGATTATTATTATGTCTATCTCCATGAAGTCAGTAGACTCATCGTGGGAGTCCCAAACTATCAAAACAGTATCTATCATACCTCTTCTTGAATTCATTTAGAGACGAAGAACTCACAACTGAGTCAGGCGATGCATTCCACTCATTCTCACCCTCCAAGCAAAAAATCTAGTTCTCACACCCCTGTTAACCACACTTTTCCTTAATTTCCAGGGATGACCTCTTGTTCTTCCATCACTATCACACAGCTGAAATATTTCCCTTGCATCAATCTTATAAAAACCTTTTAATAATTTAAATGTTTCTATCATATCCCCTCTTCTCCACCTATCAACCAACCTCTGCAATCCACAAGCTCTCAATCTATCAATATAGGGAGCATTTCTTACATCACTCACCAACTTAGTCACTCTCCTCTGAACCCCTCTCCACAACCTCCTCATCTCCAAGGAATCCAAGTAACCAGACTTGAGGACAGTAATCCAAATGTGAAAGCCAACGCCTTATAAAGGGGAATAATAGCCTCTTTATCTCTGAATGTTAGTGTGTTCTTCAACAACCAAGTGATCCTATGTGAAATCCTGGACATCTTAGCAGTGTGCCCTCTGAACCTCATCTCCCTATCCATCAACACCCCACCCCAAGTCCCTAGCCTCATCAATCTCTTGGAGTACTGTTTCATCAATGTGGTACACAGCTGGTAATCTTTTAATCCCAAAATGCATAACTTTACACTTTTCCACATTGAACTGACATCCATTACCTTTTGCTGATTTTGCCAGCTTATTTAAATCATCCTTCAAACTCTCAGAATCGGCTTGATTTTTCATTGTGCTACCCAACTTTGCATCATCAGCAAACAACTGAATATCTCCCTTCAAGCCATTTCCTATATCATTTATGTATGAATTAAACAATAACGGTCTAAGCACAGAGCCATGAGGCACACCACTGGTCACTCCTCATCCTGGACTCTGTTCCTCCATACACTACTTTCTGGTATCTCTCCATGAGCCATTTTCTTATCCATATCATCAGTTTAGTATCCATCCCCATCTGCTCTAATTTGCGCAATGTATTCCATGGGGTCGTCTGGTCCCAATGGCATCTCCTGTTAGTACTGAAAATTTATGTTCCACAGTTGACATATTTTATATGATCTCTACCATCTTCTGTACTTCACTTATCCCAATACATGAAAAAAAGCATACACAGTATGCCTGTTAAGTAATGAGACAACAATTACTGTATCAAAACAAAGAACTATATTTGGAATTGTCAGTCACACAGATTCCAAATAATCTCCCTCCAACTTCATACAACATTTACATCTGTCATACAGGTCTTTAAAGGAATGGTGGAAGTCCTGAACAGGAACCTCCTTCAGTCTCTGGCTCACACCACATTGGATATCTTCAGTGTCACTGAAGTGCTCCCCTTTCAAAGCACACTTCATCTTTGGGAAGAGGAAGAAGTCTGCAGGAGCCAAACTTGGCAAACAGGGAGGGATGTTCAATCACACAGATCGACGTTGAAGCCAGAAGCTGCTTTACAGGTAGTGCACAGTTCATAGGCTGTTGGCATGCAACAGAAACCAATTGTGGAACAGTTCTTTCCTGACATGTCACTTGCAGGCATAAAGACGTGGCACTACTACTAAACAATACTGACTGTTCACTGTGGTGCCCTCAGGAACAAATTCACAGTGGATAATTCCAGCAGGTTTGAAAAAAAAATGACCATTCTTGACTCATTATTTTTGCAACCTGACTTTCTTCTGCTGGAGAGAGGACATTCCACATCATTCCATGCTCTGATGTTTCAGTTTCTGGATAACTGAAAACATAAACTTTCACCACTGGTGACAGTTCTTTGCAACACATCACGATCTTGATCAATTGCATAGATGAAATTTTGACAACATGCAACCCAGTGGTCTCTCTCTCTCTCTCTGTTCATGTGTCAATGTGTCAAGCTACTGATCAGTCACCATCTTCATTCCTCTCCAAAATAATGGAGAGGGTCATCACTGGAGAAGATCCCTTCAGTGATTACCAGTATGGATTGTACCACTGTAGATCAATGGCAGATCTCTCAGTCTACATTACTTTACACTGGATATGTTCTACGGAAAGGTTTTGAAGAAACGTGCTGGTAGTCTTAATATTTCCAGAGCATAAGATCTTTTGCCTGGTATCATGGCCTGCTCAATGTCTAATGGAAAGTGATGTTGTCTGAGAGATCTTCCATGGATTCTAGAGTGGTAGAATCCATGATCACCGGAGAGATCATCTCTGCCATCATTCAGTTTGCCTTCTTTAATTGGGTAGCCAGCCTTCTCTCTAGTTGTTTTCTGCATGTCATGGTGGATACCTTTCTCTCAGAAACCAATAATCGTATCTACAGTTTTGCTGATAATAGCACACTCCATTCCTCCTACTAATTTCACAAACCATGTATTGCTTAAATATCTTTATCTTCAAGGTCTTCTACCACTGAGGCCTAAAACACTAATCTCTGTATCATTTTTATTGGGGGTAATGATAACCCGGATACTTTCAATGTTTCCAAATGCAGTCTTGCTTTCTTTTTTGCAAAACAGAGGGCCTGAATGTACTGGTCTCCTCCTTGCCTTTGGTAATACACAGATCACTAGAGTATCGGATTTCTCTCTCTCTTTTCTTGGATTGATATTTACATCTAGCCTTTCCTCACACAAATCATCATATTAATAGCTTCCTTAGCATCCAAAAAACTAGGCATTCTTTTCAACTCAAGATACTATCTTTTCATCCATCCACTCTAACTGTACAAATCCCAAATCTGTCCATTCTTCCACATGTTTGGGATGGTACACCTACCCCCCCCACACACCCAAAAAAGAAAACAAAAAAACTTGATGTTTGAGGAGAGTAATTGGGCTGACAGATGATACCTTCTTGGAAGTTTTTTCCCACTTGGTTAGACTATAATAAATTTATTATAATCTAACTCTAGAGTTTGTTGAGTGGAGAGTTATTGAGCGTTAAGCTCACCCAGGAAGGGCAGTGAGATTAGCTGTGGTCAGCTGAGCATAAAATTGACTTGGATCTTTTGTATTTGTAGAATTCTGTTTCATTTGAGTCTGAAGCTTGCTTGATCAGCAGGTTTGGATGATTGTTTGTCTTGGTGAAGAACTTTGCTGCTAGATCATGGAGTAGAGATGCGATGTAGGGAATGTTGACTTTTCTGTGAATCTGGGAGTTTCTGATAAACCATGGGGCATCCAGAATCATTCTCAGGCATTTGTTCTGTATCCTCTGCAGTTTTTGAATATTTGTATTCAAGGTGTGGCTCCATGCAAGAGATGTGTAAGTGATGACTGGACGTATTACCATCTTGTATATGAATAGTTTGTTACGGATATCCAGTTTACTTCTTCTGTTGCATGGAGTAGAGCTGGGCATCACTTACACATCCATGCAAGAGATGTGTAAGTGATGACTGGACGTATTACCATCTTGTATATGAATAGTTTGTTACGGATATCCAGTTTACTTCTCATGTTGCTCATGGAGTAGAGCTGGGCAATTGCTTTGGATGTCTTCGAACTTATATGTTTTATATGATTGATGAATTGGAATTTTTTGTCAAGCATGACACCGAGGTATTTGATTTCACTCTGCCATGGGATCTCGACACCTAGCAGGTGTATGTCTTCCTTGATCTGAAACTTCTTTTTGGTGAACAGGATGGCTGAACTCTTCAGTGTCTGAACTTGTCTTAGTCCACCTTTACCACTAGTTGCCTCAATCCTGAAGATACTTCAGGCACAAACTTTGTTTGCTTACACTTGATAAACGATTAAACTAAATTTATTATAGTCTAACCAAGTGGGAAAAAACTTCCAACATCTTTTTCTAATCCAGAGTTATTTAAGAATAAGGTGAGACACCTTTTCACAACTTGTATAGGTAAATATAACTTCTCCATTACTTCCACCTTAGTATCACCTCTGGGTCTGGCTCCCACTGATGAGACCTCAATAAAGGTCAAAACCAGTCTGGATAGTGACCCTTCCCTTAATGCATAGTATTATACATGTCCGCAAGGAGATGTGCTTTGCATTATGGGAGATACTAAGATAAGTGACGAGAGCTTAGTCCACCTAAACCCGAGTTGCCACAGTCCTGAAGATACTTCAGGCACAAACTTTGTTTGCTTACATTTGAATAAAGGATTAAACTAAATTTATTATAGATGATTCCATCACTAACTCACTTCAATCTCTAGATAGTTTTAAATGTCTTTTCTACAGGTACTACTTTTATGGATACTGCACTGACTGAATTGACATTTATCATTCTGCTTTCTTCTGGACCTGTTAAAACATGAAGAGTAACTGCATAACATCTCTTCATTTCAGCTGCAAAGACAATGAACCTGTTTCTCTTGGTCTTTCATTTCGTCTACCTCTGTTCTGGCTTTCCTCACAAAGAATTCCAAAGAACTACAATCTTCAGCTTTTCAAGAAAAATATCAACAAACTCTTTCTTTCCCAACCACATTTATACCCTATACATGACACTGATATAGTTTAGGTTCTTCTACCTCATGGAATTGTCATTAAAAAAAAAAAAAAATCAGTGATGGCTGCGATTTGATAGAAATTCAAAAGATAACTAACTTTTTTATATAGATAGTTACACAAATAATATTTATCCAGAGTCATATATGTGAACGATTTTCCATGTTAAATGATTTCACTTAGAATACCAAACTTTTATTGCTAAAGAATATATATATATATATATATATATTTATATAGACAGTGTTGATCAGCTTATTAATATAGAAATATTGCATTTTAGTGGAAACCTTTAATGAAATCCAGGATAGCTTGTGTGTATCCCAGTTTAGCAAGAATGGAGATGAAAGAGTTGTGTTGTTTTTAAAGTTAGCACAAGGACAAACTCTTTCCACAGAAATGGTTCAAAGGGTGCAATTAGCTATTCGAAAAGAATTATCTGCTCGTCACGTGCCTGCAGTTGTGTTGAAAACTGAAGATATTCCTGTAAGTAAAACTGTGCATGTAGATTACCTTTTAGTATAGGTGATTTGCTCTTCTTTCATTAATTTCTATATATAATATATATATATATTTTTATTTCAGTATACAATCAATGGTAAAAAAGTGGAAGTAGCAATTAAAAACATCCTTGCTGGAGAAACCATAGCAAACAAGGGCTCACTGGCCAATCCAGAATCACTTGATTTATATTATAACATTCCTGAATTACAAGGATTTTAATAATGACTATTTTTATTCAGAAAGTGTTCCTGTAATAGGAAAAAGAAAGTTATATTTCTGAGAACCATAATATTGTAATAAAATGAAACAGCATTGTTATGATCACATTTTGGCACACTAAATGTGATCATTGTTATGTCGTATCACCTGATATGAAGTTGAGCATTATGCATATGCTGGAGGTGCATTTAAGATGAGACCTCATCTTAAATACACCTTAGATGATTAAGGAGTGCAGTTTATTAAACGTGATGAATCCTGTTCATTCTTGTGTTTAATAATATTAATTTAGACTTCACAGTTAATTCACTTTATTTGTAAATTAAAAGTAAATAAACTGTATTTCTCATTTTCATTGCATTTTGCATTTTCTCTTTTTTTGGATACTATATTAGTATTTTTAGGATGGATAATCTCAAATACTATTTTTATAATAAATTGCTGGTGTTGGAACAGCAGTAGTGTTCAATCTATAAAGTGTTATTGACCCTTAGAAAGAATTGCATAAATAACTGAAGTGTGATAGGGAAACAAAAGAAGAGAAAAGCAAATAATTATATTTTTGTTGGTAGTTTGTGAATTATATGATACATATGGTTTCTGAAACAAATCAGATCCTGTACTTCCTCTATGAGTGCCTTGAACAAGAATACTGATTTGTACACTACACTGTATCAAATGAATTAACATTTGAGTTCACTATTGAGCTCTTTTTTTAAAAATTGTTAAAAATAATTTTTGTCTGCATTCTTCAGACAGCTGGAAAATGAAAATAAATTAAGTCACAGAATCTGATGCTAATCATGTAAATGGCATCACTATGAAAATTCAAAATTCACTATTGTCATTAGATTTCTGATGTGTACAGAATACTATGATAGTAGTACATGAAAAAAATTACATTATTACTAACTTCATATTAACTGTTTTCCTCCAAATTGGCTTTGTTAATCTGTCAGCACTCCACTATTGTCAGATGTTATATTTTGACCTTCTAAGGCATTTCTTACTGCATCGGTTCACCTAGATCTTGGTCTTTTTATGAGTTTTTTTTCCTGCCATCTGAGCATCAGACACTTGTTTTGCTAATCCTTTCCTCTCCCATTCCTTTTAAATGAATACTATACTACCTGAGATTAACTGTGCTCATACATTCTTAATGCTAACAGTCAAGGAATGACAAGAAATTTGCCAGGAATGTCAAACTAATGCTAATAATGTCAATTCAGAATTCATCATGCAGTGTATGTGAGTGGTTTATGATATATTTCACTTACCCAAATTCATTTGAATATGGTGTTTCCAAAAAAAAAAAAAAAGAAAAAGATGTTAATGGAAGAAACTTTGTTGTAAATGCAATATTTTTTCCATTGTAAATTAGTTTGGTGTACATCACTTTTATATTTGCTTTTGTATTGGTTGTTTGAAGTAACTTTTAAGTATCTAGTAATGTGGTTTTCTATTCTATGTTAATATTTGTTTGATTTACTGTGAGTTGTATACATTATAGTAGCCCAGAAATGCTAGGTGTTTTTTTCATAATAATAATAATAATTCTGATCTGAATTATTATGAGTGAAATGAAGAAAAAATACTACTGTACATTGCTAAAATCAGTAAAACATATATCATATAATACAGCTATTTACAGACAGAATACAGCTATTTGGTATTTTATAACCCAGGGGCATCTCTGGATATGACTAGGATATATTCATTAAAAGGAATATATCCTGGTCATATTTAGAGACTCTGAGGAATCATTTTGCCAGTAGCACTATGTGTTGTAATAGGATGAAGCATTCTAAGCCACCTTAGAAAAATGTTACTTGTTTTCCTGTTATGAAGTATCAAATGATATTTTAGCAGAGGGTAACTATATTAATATTTGTTATGCACATTGCTATAGTAAAAGAAATTTGCTATAACAGACTATTCTGTGGTTTCCAAGTTTGCTACAATTAGCCAGCTGTATGAATGGATGTTATGAATCTCATGCTTCCAGTTATTAGTGAATTGTTCATGGTTATCTGCATGAGAAGACTTGTGGTTGTTGTTGTTGTCTACCAGAAATCAAATGTTTTCTGTGTAATTTGAATATATTTTGTATGGTAAATGTGTAAATTTACCAGATGATTAAATAATTGATAAAAAGGATTATACAGATCTGTTATTACACATCTGATTATTATTTTTTTTTTTTCCTGAATTTTTCACATTTTTCATAACTGAGAGGGAACATCCATTGTTCTCTGGAAACTAGATGAATTTCAATGTACTTTCTCTTATGAATTAAGTTGTTCATTAAACTGCATTAATTTACAAAGTAATTAAATATTTGTAAATATCATAGAGTATTGTAGAATTCTAGCTCATAATGCTTATTTCATAATGAAAACAAATCATACATGTAATTTCTTCAAGAAATGAATATAATGTCACAGTGAGTATTACATATTGAATTCTTTAATTAGCTCTTGACACCATAAATTCTGCTATTTATGGTGTCAAGTTTTAGCAGGTTGCTTTAAGATAACTTTAACACTCTTAACTTGTTTTTATCCATTTTGAGATTTGCAAAAGATAATTTTGCCCTTAGGTTTTGTGGAGCAATACTTATTCTTGTTATGTTCTTTTTTTCTAATGATGCCAAAAACAATGTACTTTTTTAAACTAAAGCATAACTTTCACTAGCCTCTATGTAATGTAATGTAATAACTTCCTCTCCCCCCCCTCTTACTAGCCCATTACTCCTTGACATGCATTTAGTAAACATTGGTAAATATTGCAGAATTCAATATTAACTAGGAGAGTTGCATATATAGTTTAGACCAAGGTTTCTCAAACTTTTTTTTTTCCATGGCCCGTTATTTTAATACCTTATCTTCGTGACCCGCTAAAATTTTTATGACCAATAGTTTTTTTATGGTCTTTGTTTTACCCATCTGACAATAGGTAAAACAAAGCAGATTTAAATGTTCATAGAGTTTTCATTTATTATTATTATAATAAAGAAGCATTTACTCTTACAAAAATATAATGAAATTAGTAGGGCGAGTAAAACAAACGGCAGGCCACCAAACGATTCAGCTGGTGGTGCAGTTGCCACCGTGCAGCCTCGCCTTTAGCTGAGCTACTTTACCGTGAACAAAGAGACTGTGAAATGGCAGATGGAACGCATTTTTCGTCTCTATTAATTAAATTATTTATTCATCAGTCTCGATTAAATGCTGCTTACTTGTATTTTAGAGTTTCGTGAAAAAAAGAAAACCCAAAAACGAAACACCTAGATTTTTGAGAGTTTTTTAGGTGACTCGACATTTAGCTGTCGAGACCTACCATTTTGGAAAAGCTAGTTTAGACTATTTCACGTGTAGAGTTTTGAGGTTGTTATCTATGAGAAAGTGACAGTCATTGCATCACACAACTTCAAATTAAACTAATTTCTCAATTAGATCTGCAGATATTCAGAGTTCCTTCCCTCTGTGCAGAAGCAAGGTTGATATTTAAAAAATGTCTATAAATAAGAAATCAGTGAAATGAGTAGAAGTTCCACTGTATACTGTCCTTTATTATACTTATAGCATCTTAATACATTCACACTAAACATCATTTCACATTGCACTTGCTACAGAGTAGGACATGAGAAATTGTTTCAGGCTTTCTGTTTGCATATCAGGTGGATTGTTATGTGTCCTTTCTATTGAATGTAAAGCTATATAGAAAGGGGAAGAATCTGATGGTTTTAGGATATATAATTAACTAATAATTAAAAGAATTTTTGCATTTAGGCAATTTATTAACTTAGTAAGTGGTGTAACGAGGTATCTGTGAACCAGTAACCTAGAGACAGCAATTATGTGTGACTGAGTAGTGAGTTTATTATTATTATTATTATTATTAAGAGAGATCACAGGGGGTCAGGAACTCATTGAGGGAGGCCATACTATTTGTATCAGCTGTCATACATGTTTTTGAATTCATTTATGCCACTTGCACACACACACACATAACGTCCAATGGCAATCCATTCCAATCATGCATCACTCTATGAGAGAAAAATCTAGATCTGACCCCTCCCCTTCCCCATCTTAGTGGCATTCATTCTTAGCTTCCATGGATGCCCTATTGTCCTTTCCTCACTCTCCATAAAATAAAAAAATTCCATCAACTGAAATCCTTTATGACCTTTCAGAAGTCCCTATTGCTGAATTCTTTTTCAGTTTGTGCAATGGCTCTAGTACTTCCTCCTCATACACATGAATTTCTTTATACAGTGAAGAGGTAGCAATGAGTTGAATGTTGTATATACCAGGTTGATAGCTTTTAGAAAAATGGCTACTCATTAATTGAACCCTCTTCTGCATCTCTCACCTTCACGCCATGTACATTCCATAGAGTTATTCTTTTTCTTACTTGCAGAATGATAGAATTCTTTTGGGTTGTCTTTAACTTGAAGAGCCAGTTTCTTTTTGTACTCAGACTTAGGTTTCTGTACAACACTTGTGGCTCTTCTGGCCTGCTGCTTATAATTATAAAAACTGACATCATCTTATATACATGGTATTCCTTCCACATAATCTTTTTCTTACGAATCTCTTGCTTAATTAGATTACACATCCATTTCACTCCTACTGCATTTATTCTTTGAAATTTAGGGACACATTCTGATATCACATCATTTAAGTGTTTTTTAAACAATTCTTACAAACTATCGATATCCTTTCCATCCAACAACTGATACCATGGTGCTGAACCCAGCATACTCCTCAGGTGGTAATAATTTCCTACTTTGTAGTTCATTGTATCACCTTTTCTGAATGGAACATTCATAAACTTAGCCATTTCCCAAGTGAGTACTGCATTATCACTGTCACCAGCCAGAGGCAGAATAGTTATATCTCTTACTGAAACTCCATCTGACATTATAATCAGATTTAACACTCTTTAACATCTAGTTTTCCTTCTGTCACATGCTGCTTGAGGAAGTTGTCTCACAACGGCTCAATAAATTCAGTTTCATTCTTCTCTAGCAATTTCATAGCTATCCAATCAATATACAGATAATTAAAGTCCCTGATTATGATTACTCTTTTCCCACCCATCATCTTTATTTGGTAATTCATTTCTTCATCACTAGCAACCAGTGCATGCCTGCAACAACACACCACCACTATGTATTTCATCTTGCTACCTCTTCATACCAGATAGCTTCAATCTCACTGCCACATGAAAAATTCTTAATAGTATTGCGGTCATAGGTCTCATCTCTAACTGGATTAAAGTCATCTGATATCATTAGCAGCACACATCCCTCTCCTCTCCTATTCCTTCTAAAAATACTATTTCCTCTGCACTCAATACCAGTTAGCATGTCTGCTTCTGATAAGCAGGTTTCACTAATGTCTGCCTACAATATGAGGTACCAATATATTGACTAAGGCAACAAACTCTACTTCTTTGTTTCTGATACTCCTAGCATTCATGTGCAGACATAAGTTGCCTGTACATGAATGCAAGGAGTATCAGAAACAAAGAAGTAGAGTTTAGTAAGGAAGTTCTTATCTGGTTCCTTACTTATGCAGTCATCTTTTCACATGCTTGATTGGTCCGAACTGGACGAACAGAATCATTCTCTCTTCATAATCATTTTCATAATAATAACTATTCCCATCATTAATGCAGTTGCCTAACATATTATCACTCTTACACACAGATTCTCATGATTCCTCTCATCAGAATTCGGTTTCCCTAACTCTTGTGTTAAGTCAAATATTAATTAATAATTTTTCCAAAATTCCTGATGCCAAACATATTTAAGTGTAGGCCAATCCACTTATACAAATCCAACCTTCACTCAAACAGCACACATCCAAAAACTTGCATCCATTCCTTCTTGCAGCATTGAATTGTTTGCCATCATAGCCCTTCTTCGCAATTCATTTCCATTGTATGTAGGTAATATATTAATGATTTTTACTTTCTCATTATTCATTCTTGTTTCTTCCAACAACCTTTTCACATCCTCTCTCATACTGAATTTATCTCTAGTTAAGTCATTGGTACCTCTTTTCTATTTTTCGGTGGCTTGTGTAATATTATTAATTTTTCGCCCTGGAAAACTTGATATTATGACCTACTCATCAGTGGCATGTTTTATGTTGAAAGTTTTTTCAGTTAGTTATACTATAAATTAAAGATGCCAAGAAATTATATTCTTGGTTTCATCCTTTATCCAAGTATAAACAAAGTTTGCATGTGAAGTCACCAAGTGAAAAAAACTTTCAACATCCATCTCTAATATATCATCTACTTCACTGTTCTTGTTAGCATTCCATTTCTTCTGTATGTTTGGTGCCATTTTATAGCTGTATTTAATATTCCAATATCACAATAAAAATATGTTATAAAGACACTAAATACTCTAAAAATGTAAACTCTAATATACTATAAAACACTAGTTTTGGAAGAGAAAAAACAAAACAAAACAATAAAACTTGTGTAAAATCACCAATTTTACACAAGTGCTAAATACTTGAAATACTCATAATATAATCTCTAACCGAGACTCAAAAGCTGATAAAGAGAAGTTATCTCTTTCTTTATAAAAGAAAAAAAAAATTCACTCCAGAGAAGTAAATATGCTAAAATTTAAAAGATTTCTCTGTGTGGATGATACAGTAAAGCACTATGGAATGGAGTGAATTGCATATTAACCCATATTATCATGAATCATATTCAGATTTATTATGACCTTAAAAAATACAAAAAATAACTAACAATGAACACCATCTAATTATATTTGTAGCTTAGTATAGAGAACACATCCATCTGACCATTGTATGTATAATAAGGATGATTCATCTGGGCATAATGTAAATTACCTATTCAAAAAAGATCAAATGAGATTGTTGATCAGCAACATGCACAAGATACAGCCTTGTGTGATGTGTTATGAGACTGCTAGGATGATCGCATCTGTTCTTATATGCGAACCTATGATTAAGGATATATGTTTTGTTGGGGGAGCATTCTTTTCTTGCATAACAGATACTAAGAAGTGCTCAGTGAAATTGTTTTTCTTGTTGTAGAAGCACTACCATGAATATAATTTTTGTGCATAAGTTTGTTTGCTTATGTTTGGATAAAGAGAAGAATGTAAATTCTTATGCCTGTAATAGTGATGACTACTCTAAGAAGAAAAACCTGAAATTTGTTGTTTTTATGTTTAGAACTCAATCCTACTTTCCCAAATATGTCATAAAAAAATATTTCAGAGCAGTATCTATTATTTGTGTAATTTGGAAATTTGTAAAATATTTTTTTTACAATTAAACTATGGAAAGTACATGGGATTATGCTGTTGCTCCTATTAAAATGGACCTTCATAACTTAGTTGGCATTGACAGTGCCCTTTGGTAATGAAGATCTAGGTTTGAATTCTGTTAAGGTCGTGAAGAACTTTATACGGACTTTTGAATTAAAGGTAAGTTAGTCAGTCCTGTATGGAAATTCCAAGGTTTTTTCCACCAGAAAGTTGGTTTTTTTTAACCTGCAAACTTTCCAAAAAAAAAAAAAAAAATCAGTTAACAGACATAATACACTGGCCTCATAGCCTTTGTTGTTTTGGTCATAATTCTAAACCACAGCATCCTATTAAAATAAAAGCAGAAGCATATTTTCAGTGAAGTAGTAGAACATAGCCGAAAAATTGCAAGAACCTGGCAGAAATGTGAATGTCATTACATGATCTAAAATTTTTATGTTCATTTGGTATATTATGGAATTATTTGTGGAATTATTATGGAATTATTTTGATTTAAATTTTATTTTATTGTTTATGATATACATACAATCTTACTGGGAGCTCTTTATGAATGTAAAAAAAAAAGCTTCCATGTCATTTGGTTATTAAAAGGTGTTCATTACTATCTACGTGTATTTGTCTGCAATTTGAAACTATCAGTTTTTAGTTATTATGCAGCGTAATGGATTTATTTATTTTTTATGTTAATCCTACACACAAAAGGCTGTAAACCTTTAGCATGTTGGTGAGCTTGGGGTTTCATGCCACTTTAATCCTTCAGTACAGGATGGACTTACAAGGTGCAGTTAAATCCATCCACTACAACTTATAAGTTGTACACACACAGTTGATAATTCAGAACAGAGAATTATAGGATAATAAAGATCCTTGATGATTTAACTTTGCTATATAAAGTCATAAAAGGGTTATGCAAGTGATTACAGTGATATGTATATATAGTATGCTGTTTTAAAATTCTTTGAGTAAATAAAAATCATGAGCATTTTTTTCAAACAACATTTTGTGATGAGAATCTTTGTATTTAAAGGTATCTGTTATAGCAGTGTTTTCCAAAGTGTGGTACACATACCTCCAGGGTACCCAAGAAGTCTTTAGGATGTATGAGATACTTGGAAAAAAAAAAAAAAAAAATATTACCCTTTTTTTTAAAAAAAATATTTTTGTTACAGATAAATACAGATCTAGTCTGTAATTACTTTTTCAATAATTAAAAAAAAATCAAAAGGAAGTTTAAACAAAATGCATCTCTTGTCATGTATCAACTGCCTTTTGTTGGGCAGCTTCTTGTAATTGGTACCATACTTTGCAAGTATGGTACCAATAATGTTTTTTAATGCCATTTGCATTAAAAATTCAAATTCAGATAGTGAGAACCACAAGGTCAGAATTCTCCACTAAATTTCGTTTGCTTCATTAAACTTTTTTTTTACTGTTGATAATTTAAATTTCACAATTTTTGTTTCTATTCTATGTAATATTGGATTCATATAATTAAAAATGTATTCAATAGTTATTAATAAATTTATTTCACCTTTGTAACTTATTATAACAAAAATGTTTAAAAATAAATAACTTTAAAATTAATTTGTTTTTGAATGATATATTAGGGCTTCTCCCAAGTGAACTTAGTCTGCGAGAGAGGGGGTACACTGGTATTCCTAAAATTTTAAAGGGGATGTGATGGAGTTGAAAGTTTGGGAAACACTGTGTAATGGCATTTGCCTACTAAGTGATTGTCTAAAAATTTTTAGTTATATGTAAAATGGTTTCATGTTTAGTGAAATATTAGTTTTTTTTTATTGTAAATAATGCAAGATTACTTATTCTGTAAAGGAAAATTTATACATCTTTTATCAATAAAAATCTGATCTTGAAAATATGCATACTCATTACTGTATCAGCTAAATAGAATATACACATTGCTTATTTTCTTCTCTTTACATGCATCTAATGAGCTAAATTTATAACTATATTCAATATGGGCCAATTAATAATGCACTTCTCATTATAAAACATAATATATGAAAGTAGCAATTTTTTTTATCTAACCAATAGATTCAACTCCCTAATACACTCCAATTTCCTGTTAAATATAATATACATTTTTTTTTTTTTCATTTATCTATCTTAATTTACGGGGTGCTTAAGGGTCAAAGCTGTATAACTGAGAGGAGACCTCCACATAGCCTTTAAAGGAATGCGGAGAACCGACCAGGGCTTCTGACCTAATGTCCAATCCTCACCTTCTCTTGGTGCACAATGTTGGGTATCTACTTTGATACTGAACGAACGAGGATGGGCTGGCAATTTGGGATTTAGCCGACCAAATTGTATTCTTATTGGTTAAAGCAAAATAAAAAATGATTGTACAACATGACAAAATTTCATTCCGGCTGGGGCGTCGGCCGGTTAAACAAGGCCCCCGTTGTTTTCACCAGAGAACCAGGGCGAACAGCGAAAATTCAGCTACTGGAACAAATCTGAAAACAAACCCCAACTCAACATCACCAGAGTTAAAGATCGGTACTATCAACGTAAGAAGCCTGAATGGCAAAGAAATGGAGCTAGCTGAGGAATTAGATAAGTACCAGATCGACATAATAGGGGTGACTGAAACAAAAAAGACCAAAACTGGTGAGATCTTTCTGAGCAATAAATACAAAATGTTATATTCAGGCAATGACAATCAAGGAAAAGAAGGAGTAGCCATAGTATTCAACACAAAATATGAAGCTAATCTTCTTGAATGGCAGTCAGTCTCAAGTAGAGTAATGTGGGCAAATATGAGAATGGGGAACTGGACAATGAGACTTATTTGTGCCTATGGTGCCACAGAAGGTTCTACTAAGGTAGAAGTGGAGGAATTTTTTGATGCTTTAGAAAAAGCAACTGACACAATGAAAAAGGAAAAGTTGGTCCTTATTGGGGATCTAAATAGCAGAGTAGGAAATGATTGGGAGACATATAAAAATATTTTGGGAAAATTTGGAGAAAAGAGCAAAGCTAATAATAATGGCAAATATCTGTTGGATTTCTGCTCAGGACATGGACTGGTTATTACTAACACCATTTTTCAACATAAAAATGTGCACAAATTCACATGGAGAGAAGAGGCAAGGAATAAGAAAAGTCTCATTGACTATGTTATTGTTGAAAGTGATGTTTTCTCCCTGGTCCAGAACACCAGAGTGTACAGAGGATTTGATATTGGAAGTGATCACTATTTAGTCTTGAGCAGGATAAAATTGAATTTCATATTGAAAAGAATAACACATAAGAAAGTTTTAAAGCGAATAAAAGTTGAGCAGCTCTCAGATGTGAACTGTAGACTAAAATACACAAAGATTATTGAAGAAAAAATGAAAGAGTTTGAGAACAGGAATCAAACCTTGGAGATTCAGTGGCAAACTCTGAAGAAAACATTGATTGATTCTGCCAGAGAGGCATGTGGTGAGGTTGTGTGCAAGGATAAAAAAAATCAGCACCCCCTGGTGGACACAGGAAGTTAAAGAGGCAGTGAAAGAAAAGAAGGAAGCATATCAAAAGTTCCTGGCAAATAAGTCAGCTTTTACACTTACAGAATACAGAGACAAATGTAAGAAAGCTAAACAGTGTGTAAAACTAGCTAAACAAAAGTCATGGGAGGACTTTGGCAAGAATATAGAAAATAAATATCAAGAAGGTGGCAAAATATTCTGGAGGTTGTTGAAGAAGCTTAGGAATGGAGGAAAGAGTGCAGTAAAAGGAGTTAGAGATGATAAAGGTGACATGAAAACAGGAGAAAAAGATATCCATGAAGTATGGAGTAATTACTTTGAAAAACTGCTAAATGAAACAAGCAGTGATGACAGCACAGTGATAAAAAACACTGACCAGGCATGCAGTCAGGAATACATATCCATACTTGAAGTAGAAAAAGCCATCAAAGGCTTGAAATGTGGAAAGGCAGCAGGAGTAGATGATATTCGACCAGAAATGCTGAAGTATGGTGGTATAAAAGTCTTACAGTGGCTGCACTGCATAGTTCAGAAAGCCTGGACACAGGGACGAATTCCCTATGATTGGAGTAGAGCTCTCATAGTACCCATATATAAAAAGGGAAATAAAACTGAATGTGAGAATTACAGAGGTATTTCCCTACTGAGTGTTCCTGGCAAGATCTATGCAAGTATACTTGAGAAACGGTTGAGAGGAATTGTGGAAGAAAAGCTTGGTGAAGAACAAGCTGGATTCAGGCCAAATAGAAGTTGTCAGGATCAGATCTTCACTTTACGACAAATAGTCGAGATAGCATGGGAATATAACAAAGATCTGTATTTAAGTTTTGTCGATTTGGAAAAGGCATATGACAAGGTGCCAAGAGAGAAGCTATTCAATACGCTGTAGTTATATGGTGTCAATGGGGCATTATATCAAGCAATACTTAGTCTTTATTTGAGTTGTAAGTCAGCAGTTAGAATTGAAGGAAGTACAGAAAGATGGTTTAATGTTAAATCTGGTGTGAGACAAGGATGTATCATTATCCCCTCTGTTATTCATTATTTATATGGATCACATTATGAAGGAAAGTGGTATTAAACCTGATATCAAAATTGGAGACATTAATGTCAGCTCTTTGCTTTATGCGATGATGTTATACTTCTAAATAAATCCACTACAAGTCTGCAAGATTCTCTGACTAAATTGAATAACTGTTGTAATAGCTATGGTATGAAGGTCAGCAATAAAAAGACAAAGACAATGAAAATAGGCAGAATCATTGAAAATGTCAACTGTGTTGTGAATGGAGAACCTGTGGAACAAGTAAAACATTTCAGTTACTTAGGCGCGATTTTTACTGAAGATGGTAAATTAAATATAGAAATAGACAACAGAATCAGCAAAGCTGGTATGGTGGGAAGTCATTTGAATAAATTCATATGGAATAAGAGAGAAATTAGTCGGAACGCTAAATTAGCTGTATACAAGACAGTGTTCAAACCAGTTTTAACTTATGGATCTGAGAGCTGGGTCAGAAGTAAAACACTTGACCAAAGACTAGAGACCGCAGATATGAGAGTCCTGAGAAAGATTAGAGGCGTGAACAGATGGCATCAATGGCAATATCATATTAAAAATGAGGATATTAGGAAAGAACTTGACATTGTCAGCATCCAGGAATACGTTAGCAGAGCTAATCTCAGGTGGTATGGCTACTTAAACAGAATGGGCGAGGAAAGATTAGCAAAACAAGTGTTCTCTGCCAGGTTGGCAGGAAAACGACCCAGAGGAAGACCAAGATATAGGTGGATTGATATGGTACAAAGTGCCTTAGACGATAGAAATATAAGATCTGATAATGTTGGAGTCTTAACAAGTAACAGACTGATTTGGAGGAAAATTGTGGATTGGAAGTTAGTAATGATGTAAATTTTTCATGTAGCACTGTCATATCTTGTACAACCCTTGAGAGTATATGGCAGGAATTTGATGATGATGATGATGATAATGATCTTAATTTACATAAGTAGAAGAGTGTGTGATAGTTTAATGTTGACTTGTAGATGGCATTCTTTTTTCTTTTTTGTTTTTAATGATTTACTTCCTGCTGAATAATAAGAAGTATGGTAGTTCTTCACTTAACCCATAGATGCTGCTGTTATCTCAAGTAAGTTTGTTCCCCCCCCCCTTTTTTTTTAATTATTATAAATTTAGAGGAATCACAATACAGGAAGCCAGTAGAAATTTTTTTGCTTGATAATGAATTAAATTTTAATAAATTATATCATCATCATCATCATCAAATTCCTGCCATGTACCCTCAAGGGGTGTACAGGATATGACAGTACTACATGAAAAAATTACATCATTACTAACTTCCTATCTACAATTTTCCTCCAAATCAGTCTGTTACTTGTCAAGACTCCAACATTATCAGATCTTATATTTCTATCGTCTAAGGCACTTTGTACCGTATCAATCCACCTATATCTTGGTCTTCCTCTGGGTCGTTTTCCTGCCAACCTGGCAAAGAACACTTGTTTTGCTAATCTTTCCTCTCCCATTCTATTTAAGTGACCATACCATCTGAGATTAGCTCTGCTAATGCATTCCTGGACGCTGACAATTTCGAGTTCTTTCCTAATATCCTCATTTTTAATATGATATTGCCAGTGATGCCATCTGTTCACGCCTCTAATCTTTCTCAGGACTCTCATATCTGCGGTCTCTAGTCTTTGGTCAAGTGTTTTACTTCTGACCCAGCTCTCAGATCCATAAGTTAAAATTGGTTTGAACACAGTCTTGTATACAGCTAATTTAGTGTTCCGACTAATTTCTTTCTTATTCCATATGAATTTATTCAATTGACCTCCCACGATACCAGCTTTGCTGATTCTGTTGTCTATTTCTATATTTAGTTTACCATCTCCAGTAAAAATTGTGCCTAAGTAGCTGAAATGTTTTACTTGTTCCACAGGTTCTCCATTCACAACACAGTTGACATTTTCAATGATTCTGCCTATTTTCATTGTCTTTGTCTTTTTATTGCTGACCTTCATACCATATCTATTACAACAGCTATTCAATTTAGTCATAGAATCTTGCAGATTTGTAGCGGATTTATTTAGAAGTATAACATCATCCGCATAAAGCAAAGAGCTGACATTAACATCTCCAATTTTGATATCAGGTTTAATACCACATTCCTTCATAATGTGATCCATATAGATAATGAATAACAGAGGGGATAATGTACATCCTTGTCTCACACCAGATTTAACATTAAACCATCTTCCTGTACTTCCTTCAATTCTAACTGCTGACTCACAACTCAAATAAAGACTAAGTATTGCTTGATATAATGCCCCATTGACACCATATAACTGCAGCGTATTGAATAGCTTCTCTCTTGGCACCTTGTCATATGCCTTTTCCAAATCGACAAAACTTAAATACAGATCTTTGTTATATTCCCATGCTTTCTCGACTATTTGTCGTAAAGTGAAGATCTGATCCTGACAGCCTCTATTTGGCCTGAATCCAGCTTGTTCTTCACCAAGCTTTTCTTCCACAATTCTTCTCAACCATTTCTCAAGTATACTTGCATAAATCTTGCCAGGAACACTCAGTAGGGAAATACCTCTGTATTTTTTACATTCAGTTTTATTTCCCTTTTTATATATGGGTACTATGAGAGCTTTACTCCAATCATCAGGAATTCGTCCCTCTGTCCAGGCTTTCTGAACTATGCAGTGCAGCCACTGTAAGACTCTTATACCACCATACTTCAACATTTCTGGTCGAATATCATCTATTCCTGCTGCCTTTCCACATTTCAAGCCTTTGATGGCTTTTTCTACTTCAAGTATGGATATGTATTCCTGACTGCATGCCTGGTCAGTGTTTTTTATCACTGTGCTGTCATTACTGCTTGTTTCATTTAGCAGTTTTTCAAAGTAATTACTCCATACTTCATGCATATCTTTTTCTCCTGTTTTCATTTCACCTTTATCATCTCTAATTCCTTTTACAGCACTCTTTCCTCCATTCCTAAGCTTCTTCAACAACCTCCAGAATATTTTGCCACCTTCTTGATATTTATTTTCTATATTCTTGCCAAAGTCCTCCCATGACTTTTGTTTAGCTAGTTTTACACACTGTTTGGCTTTCTTACATTTGTCTCTGTATTCTGTAAGAGTAAAAGCTGACTTATTTGCCAGGAACTTTTGATATGCTTTCTTCTTTTCTTTCACTGCCTCTTTAACTTCCTGTGTCCACCAGGGAGTTCTGATTTTTTTATCCTTGCACACAACCTCACCACATGCCTCTCTGGCAGAATCAATCAATGTTTCCTTCAGAGTTTGCCACTGAATCTCCAAGGTTTGATTCCTGTTCTCAAACTCTTTCATTTTCTTTTCAATAATATTTCTGTATTTTAGTCTACAGTTCACATCTGAGAGCTGCTCAACTTTTATTCGCTTTAAAACTTTCTTACATGTTATTCTTTTCAATATGAAATTCAGTTTTATCCTGCTCAAGACTAAATAGTGATCACTTCCAATTTCAAATCCTCTGTACACTCTGGTGTCCTGCACCTGGGAGAAGACTTCACTATCAACAATAACATAGTCAATGAGACTTTTCTTATTCCTAGCCTCTTCTCTCCATGTGAATTTGTGCACATTTTTATGTTGGAACATGGTGTTAGTAATAACCAGTCCATGTCCTGAGCAGAAATCCAACAGATATTTGCCATTATTATTAGCTTTGCTCTTTTCTCCAAATTTTCCCAAAATATTTTTGTATGTCTCGCAATCATTTCCTACTCTACTATTTAGATCCCCAACAAGGACCAACTTTTCCTTTTTCATTGTGTCAGTTGCTTTTTCTTAAGCCTGAAAAAATTCCTCCACTTCTACCTTAGTATAACCTTCTGTTGGACCATAGGCACAAATAAGTCTCATTGTCCAGTTCCCCATTCTCATATTTGCCCACATTACTCTACTTGAGACTGACTGCCATTCAAGAAGATTAGCCTCGTATTTTGTGTTGAATACTATGGCTACTCCTTCTTTTCCTTGATTGTCATTGCCTGAATATAACATTTTGTATTTATTGCTCAGAAAGATCTCACCAGTTTTGGTCTTTTTTGTTTCAGTCACCCCTATTATGTCGATCTGGTACTTATCTAATTCCTCAGCTAGCTCCATTTCTTTGCCATTCAGGCTTCTTACGTTGATAGTACCGATCTTTAACTCTGGTGATGTTGAGTTGGGGTGTGCTTTCAGATTTGTTCCAGTAGCTGACTTTGCGCTGTTCGCCCTGGTTCCCTGGCGAAAACAACGGGGGCCTTGTTTAACCGGCCGACGCCCCAGCCGGAATGAAATTTTGTCATGTTGTACCATCATTTTTTATTTTGGTTTAACCAATAAGAATACAATTTGGTCGGCTAAATCCCAAATTGCCAGCCCATCCTCGTTCGTTCAGTATCAAAGTAGATACCCAACAGGGTGCACCATGAGAAGGTGAGGATTGGACATTAGGTCAGAAGCCCTGGTCGGTTCTCCGCATTCCTTTAAAGGCTATGTGGAGGTCTCCTCTCAGTTATACAGCTTTGACCCTTAAGCACCCCATAAATTATAAATTATATTATTATTTTAATTCTATACCCAGATGTAGGCAAACCAAGTTTCCATGCAACTTGGTTGCATGTATACAACTGACTTCACATCAGTTGCCCTAGTGTCCTATAATGCAAAAAATTTCTTCCTTTTGGACACGTATATTGTTATGCATTATGGGAAGGATCACTACCCAGACTGGTTTTGATCACTTTGGGTAGTGACCAAACTACCCAAAGTTTGGTCATTACCCAAGTAGCAAAATGGTGTATCTTCATATTTTTAAAATACTGTGGATTAGAGATCAGTATAGAAAAGTTTTTCTCATGGTAATCAAGTAAAAATTATAATAGACAAGAATTGTATTCATATTATAAATTAAAGATACCAAGAAAAGGGGTGCTTAAGATTCAAAGCTCTATAACTGAGAGGAGACCTCCACATAGCCTTTAAAGGAATGCAGAAAACCAACCAGGGCTTCTGACTTAATGTGCAGTCCTCACCTTCTTGTGGTGCACCCAGGTGGGTATCTACCTAGATACTGAATGAACGAGGATGGGCTGGCAATTTGGGATTTAGCTGACCAAATTGTATTCTTACTGGTTAAACCAAAATAAAAAATGATGGTACAACATGACAAACTTTCATGCCAGCTGGGGCGTCGCCCAGTTAAACAAGGTCCCCGTTGTTTTTGCCAGGGAACCAGGGCAAACAGCGAAAAGTCAGCTACTTGAACAAATCTGAAATACCACCTCAACTCAACATCACCAGAGTTAAAGATCGGTACTATCAACATAAGAAGCCTGAATGGAAAAGAAGTGGAGCTAGCTGAGGAATTAGATAAGTACCAGATCGACATAATAGGGGTGACTGAAACAAAAAAGACCATAACTGGTGAGATCTTTCTGAGCAATAAATACAAAATGTTATATTCAGGCAATGACAATCAAGGAAAACAAGGAGTAGCCATAGTATTCAACACAAAATACGAGGCTAATCTTCTTGAATGGCAGTCAGTCTCAAGTAGAGTAATGTGGACAAATATGAGAATGGGGAAATGAACAATGAGACTTATTTGTGCCTATGGTGCCACAGAAGGTCTACTAAGGTAGAAGTGGAGGAATTTTTTGATGCTTTAGAAAAAGCAATTGACACAGTGAAAAAGCAAAACTTGGTCCTTGTTGGGGATCTGAATAGCAGAGTAGGAAATGATTGTCAGACATACAAAAATATTTTGGGAAAATTTGGTGAAAATAGCAAAGCTAATAATAATAGCAAATACCTGTTGGATTTCTGCTCAGGACATGGACTGGTTATTAATAACACCATGTTCCAACATAAAAATATACACAAATTCATATCGAGATATGTTATTGTTGATAGTGATGTTTTCTCCCTGGTGCAGGACACCAAAGTGTACAGAGGATTTGAAATTGGAAGCTTTCTGTATTTAGTCTTGAGCAGGATAAAATTGAATTTCATATTGAAAAGAATAACATGTAAGAAAGTTGTAAAGCGAATTTCATATTGAAAAGAATAACATGTAAGAAAGTTGTAAAGCGAATAAAAGTTGAGCAGCTCTCAGATGTGAACTGTAGACTAACACATACAAAGATTATTGAAGAATAAATGAGAGTTTGAGAACAGGAATCAAACCTCGGAGTTTAGTGGCAAGCCTTGAAAAAAACCCTGATTGATTCACCCAGAGAGGCATGTGGTGAGGTTGTCTGCAAGGATAGAAAAGTCAGGAGTCTATGGTGGACACAGGAAGTTAAAGAGGCAGTGAAAGAAAAGAAATCATATCAAAAGTTCCTGGCAAATAAGTCAGCTTTTGCTCTTAGAGAATACAGTGACAAATGTAAGAACTGTAAAACTAGCTAAACAAAATTCATGGGAGGACTTTGGCAAGAACATAGAAAATAAATATCAAGAAGGTGGTAAGATATTCTGGAGGTTGTTCAAGAAGCTTAGAAATGAAGGAAAGAGTGCTGTAAAATGAGTTAGAGATGATAAAGGTGACATGAAAATGGGAGAAAAAGATATCCTTGAAATATGGAGTTATTACTTCGAAAAATTGCTGAATGAAACAAGCAGTGATAGCACAGTGGTAAAAAACACTCAACAGGCATACAGTCGGGAATACATATCCATACATAAAGTAGAAAAAGCTATTAAAGGCATGGAATGTGGAAAAGCACCAGGAGTAGATGATATTCGATGATATACTTCAGAAATGTTGAAGCATGGTGGTATAAAAGTTTTACAGTGGCTGCACTGCATAGTTCAGAAAGCCTGGACAGAGGAACAATCCCCAATGATTGGAGTAGAAGTCTAATAGTGCCCATATATAAAAAGGGAAATAAAACCGAATGTGAGAATTACAGAGGTGTTTCCCTACTGAGTGTTCCTGGCAAGATCTATGCAAGTATACTTGAGAAATGGTTGAGAAGAATTATGGAAGAAAAGCTTGGTGAAGAACAAGCTGAATTCAGTCCAAATAGAGGCTTTCAGAATCAGATCTTCACTTTACGACAAATAGTCGAGAATGCATGGGAATATAACAAAAGATCTGTATTTAAGTTTTATTGATCTGGAAGAGGCATATTACGAGGTGCCAAGAGAGAAGCTATTCAATACGCTACAGTTATATGGTGTCAATGGGGCATTATATCAAGCAATACTTAGTCTGTGTATGAGTTGTAAGTCGGCAGTTAGAATTGAAGGAAGTACAGGAAGATGGTTTAATGTCAAATCTGGTGTGAGAAGGATGTACATTATCCTCTCTGTTATTCATTATCTATATGGATCACATTATGAAGGAAAGTGGTATTAAACATGATATCAAAATTGGAGATGTTAATATAAGCTCTTTGCTTTATGCAGACGATGTTATACTTCTAAATAAATCTGCTACAAGTTTGCAAGATTCCCTGACTAAATTGAATAACTGTTGTAATAGATACGGTATGAAGGTCAGCATTAAAAAGACAATGAAAATAGTTAGAATTGTTAAAAATATCATCTGTGTTCTGAACGGGGCACCTGTGGAACAAGTGACATTTCAGCTACTTAGGCACGATTTTTTTTTAGTGAAGATGGTAAATTAAATATGGAAATAGACAATAGAATCAACAAAGCTGGTATGGTAGGAAGTCAATTGAATAAATTCATATTGAATTAGAGAGAAATTATTCGGAACAAACAGGACAGTGTTCAAACCAGTTTTAACTTATGTATCTGGAGCTGGGTTAGAAGTAAAACACTTGACCAAAGACTAGAGACCGCAGATATGAGAGTCCTGAGAAAGATTAGAGGCGTGAACAGATGGCATCAATGGCAATATCATATTAAAAGTGATGATATTGGGAAAGAACTTGACATTGTCAGCATCCAGGAATGCGTTAGCAGAGCTAATCTCAGGTGGTATGGTCACTTAAATAGAATGGGAGAGGAAAGATTAACAAAACAAGTGTTCTCTGCCAGTTTGGCAGGAAAACGACCCGGATGAAGACCAAGATATAGGTGGATTGATACGGTACAATGTGCCTTAGACGATAGAAATATAAGATCTGATAATGATAATATTGGAGTCTTGACAGGTAATAGACTGATTTGGAGGAAAATTGTAGATAGGAAGTTAGTAATTATGTAAATTTTTCATGTAGTACTATCATATCCTGTACACCCCTTGAGGGCACATGTCAGGAATATGATGATGATGAGAAATTATGTACTTGGTTTAATCCTTTATCCAAGTGTAAGCAAACATTTGCGCCTGAAATATAATGAGGACTAGAAGCTAATAACTTCACAGCACTTGCCTTAGCCTGCCATAATGTAAAGCACATATCCTTACAGGCATGTATAATGCTGTGGATTATGGGAATGGTCACTACCCAGACCGGTTTTGACCCAGACCCAGTAGTGATGCTAAGGTTGAAGAGTAATACAGAAGTCATATTTTTATATATGAGTTGCCAAAAGGTGTCGTACCTTTCATAACAAAGTGGAAAAATTTCCAACAAGTATCTGTAATCAAGGGTATTTTAATAATGTGTGACACCTTTTGGCATCTCGTATATAAAAATACGACTTCTGCATTACTTCAACCGGAGGAAGATAGATCTTGAGTTGAGAGTTGTTTATCAGTGAGTACAGACGTGTTTATCAGCGCTCCTTGTAGTATTACAGCAGTGATTAAGTTTTGTTTTTAATGAATTGATTGAATGTGATGCCTTCAACCGATCGTGAACTACGAACTGATCTTTCGAATTTGGATTTGGATTATTCTGGTTCTCTTTACCAAAAGAACTGTTACCAGCGAGATAGCGAAGAGACTCTGAAGACTGCAATACCTATGTTCTTACCAGCACCCACCCAGGCAAAGGTAAGCTTTAAGAATTTTACGAAAGTTCTATGCGAATTTACCATCGTTTTTGAACCCCTACACACACACACTAGAAATGGACAACGTTAAAGATTTTCTTCAACACATAAACAGAGACGAAGCCTTAGAACTATTTAAGGTACTCCTTCAAAAGTTCGAAACCGAATGGCCAGGCTACCTTAAACTGTATACACAGGCAGAGGAACCCGAAGAGGAAGAGGACGATATCACAGAACAAAACATTACCCTCCCCACACCCGAGGACAACAGACAGACAGAACCAACAGCAGATGAACACACAAACAAAAGGCGAAGGACCGCGGACGATCCCACGGAAGAAAATGCGCCCACACAAGCAGTATCGGGAAATAAAGAAAAGGTACCCCCGGTAATCCTCCGAGACAAACATAAGTGGACCTCAGTCTCGAAATCGCTCAGAGAACAGAACATCAACTACTCCTGGGCCAGAAACACAGACGAAGGGGTAAAGATTCAACCCGAATCAGTTGCAGACTACCGCATTATCACAAAAATGCTGGACAACTCCATGCTGCCTTTTCACACATTTGCACTGGCCAGTGAAAAGAACCTTAAAGTGGTGCTCAGGGGTGTTGCCAAGGGTATCACGACCGACGAGGTCAATGCCGATCTCATCAACCAAGGCCTGACCCCAGTTAAAGTAAGCAGAATGCTAAGATTGGATAAAAAACCTATGCCACTAGTTCTGGTAGAGATATCAAACACGCAAAAAAGAATATACGAATTAAAAAATATATGTGCACTCAAAATCACAACTGAGCCACTAAGAAAGCAGGCATCGACAGGACAATGCCACAGATGCCAAACGTTTGGGCATGCCCAAAGGCTCTGCAAAGCACTTTGGGCATGCCCAAAGTGGCTTGCAAACTACAGATGCCTAAAATGTGGCAAAGAACATCCGACTAGCACCTGCACCAAGCCAAAAACAACACCGGCATGCTGTGCTAACTGTGGAGGACCTCACCCTGCCAATTACAAGGGGTGCATGTCCCACCCAAGAAATCGTGGGATAACAAAAACTAGCCTCAAACCCCCTCCCGGTAACAACTCCACTACCAAGCAGGCAATTCACACCTCGTCTCAGTTCACACCTACAACACAGCCAACCAACATGACAAAAATGTATGCTGAGGCTGCACGACCTAAGAACCCCACTTCCTACGAACAGTGAGGCTCCAACTTGGAAAAAATCTTAACTGCCTCGCTTGCCACCATGCTGCAAGAATTTAGCATGACAAGCCCCTCACCTTCCTTCAGAAAGAGATTCCTACAAGGAACACAAACCATCCTAACAGCCCTCTGTCATGAATAGAAAACACAAACCAAATTCACTAAAGATTGTAGCTTGGAATGCAAAATAACAAATAAAATCCTGGAACTCCAAGAATTTACATCCAGATACAAACCTGACATCATTCTAGTCAACGAAACACACCTCAGATCAGCAAATAACCCAAGACTCCGAGGCTTTACCATGTACAGAAAGGATCGACTTGGTGCAAGAGGAGGAGGCACTGCTGTCTACATAAAAAGCTACTTAAACCATAACACAGTAACTGACCTCCCAACTATGAACCTAGAGGTGACCGGAGTGGAGGTACACATCAGCAACGCAGGCAGTCTGAAGATTTACGCAGCGTACAACCCACCTGGAATCCCACCAGTCATATGTGACCTAGACTCTATCCTCGGATCCAAAGACTCCATAATCTTAGCAGGAGATCTCAACTCCAAGCATACAGCCTGGTTTAGCTCATCCATTAACACCAAAGGACACATTTTATACAACTATGCAATGCACAACTCTGCCATTGTGGATGGACCTACCAAGCCGACTCACCACAGCCCAACAGGAAGATCAGATGTTTTGGACATCGTAATACTAAAAACATCCCATACCAATACCAACTAGAAACAATAGAAGAACTTTCATCAGACCACAACCCCATTCAGCTCAGGCTAGGCAATCAAGAACAGTTCTCACCCCAGCACTCCTTTATAGCTTGGAACAAACTCGCAAAAACTCTACCAGAATACATGGTCCACCACCCATCATACAGAAAAAAGAAGAGTTAGATATAGCCATAATCAATCTAACAAGCTAAATGCAGAAAGCAATAGCCTCAGTAAAGCAAACCACTCTCCACCACACCACCAACAGGATCCCAGAAGAAATCATGGACCTGATTATAACCAAGAACAAAGCAAGAAAGAGATATCACAACACTAGAGCACCACAGGACAAAACAACACTAAACAAACTCAACAGAAAAGTCAGAGAAGCTCTACAAAACCAACGAAATCAAGAATGGGAAACCAAATTAACCACACTCAACCCAGAAGATCACTCCATATGGAAACTCTTAAAATTCCTACGCACCAAAAGGCAGCCCTTACCTCCTATATAAACCAAACAAGGAATAGTACACACAGACAAAGAAAACGCAGAAGCCCTCATAGACAACCTAGAGGAGCAGTGCAGCCCGTCGTACAAAAGTCTTAACATTAATCTCATCTATAAAGTTCATCGCCATGTCAGGAAAGCATTAAATCTCACTGATACCTCAGAACCCATCTCCCCCACTACCCCAGGGGAAATAACCAAAATCATAGCACAACTGAGCAACAAAAAGGCTCCAGGCCCTGATGGCATCACCAACAGAACACTAAAGTTGCTTCCAAGAAAAGCAATAATACATATTGTTAATATAACAAACGCGATCATCAGATTTCAGCACTTCCCGACAACCTGGAAAACAGCAGATATCATACCTATAAAAAAGGCAGGAAAGAATCCTCAACTTCCAGAAAGCTACAGACCCATTAGCCTCTTATCAAGTCTTGGAAAAGTCACTGAAAAGGTTATACTCACAAGGCTACAAGCAATCACTGACAAGCTCGGAATCATCCCAAACGAGCAATTCGGATTCTGCAGAGAACACTCCACAGCACAACAAATATACCGTCTGGTAGAATACATAGCAGGAGGCTTTAACTGGAATCTCCAGACCGCTGCAGTTTTCATCGATATAGCGAAGGCCTTTGATAAAGTATGGCATCAGGGACTTCTCTACAAACTTATACAATTTAACTTCCCAATAAAACTAGTCAAACTAATTAAAGCATACCTAAGTGACAGACTCATGCAAATCCAACTAAATGGAACAGTGTCATCCAAACGCAAGATCCGTGCAGGCGTGCCACAGGGTTCCCTCTTAGCACCTCTACTGTACTCGATCTATACAGCTGATATCCCCCCAAACCCGAGAAATATCATTACAGCACTATATGCGGATGACACCGCGATACTTTCAAGATCTCGCAGCCCTCAGCTAGCAATTAGAAGGCTGCAAGGCAGCATCAACACACTAGAAACTTGGCTAACAGATTGGAGGATCCAGGTAAACCCCCCTGAAAAGTTCTGCTGTGCTGTTCTGCAGAAGAAAAGTCACCAGCAAGGATGACATCCAGCTCCACGGACTCAAGATCCCATGGGTAACAGAAGTAATCTTGGTGTGAAACTGGATAGCAAACTGCTATTTAGTAATCACATCAAACTAACAGGAGTGAAGACATCCAGAGTAATTGCACAACTCTACCCCCTGATCAACCGCAAAACCAAACTAGATGTAAGAAACAAGCTAACGCTGTACAAAACTGTAATTCGCCCAGTTATCACCTACGCCTCTCCAGCATGGAGTCATACCTCAGAAAACAACATACAAAAACTACAAAGAATCCAGAACAAGTGCCTAAGAATGATCCTAGATGCCCCATGGTACATAAGAAACTCCCAGATCCACCGAGAAGTATACATCCCTTACATCCGCTCACATCTCCACGACTTAGCTGAGAAATTCTTTTCCAAGGCAACCCTGCACTCAAATCCACTGATCAAACAATCCAACAACTACAGTGAAGCAATACACTGCAAATACAGAAGACCAAAATCTATTCTACTACACAGCGAACATCACTAACTTCAGGCCCCAAGAGGGCGAGCAGGTAGCTCAATAATACCTCATTCACAGTATCACTTACAGAGATAAAGGGGAAAAAGAAAAGCATTTTTGCTTCACTCATCCAGCCAGTAACGTTATGCGTTATTACTTCAACCTTGGTTTCACCTCTGGAGCTAGCTCAGTGGCGTAGCTAGAGCTTTTGTCGCCCGAGGTGGTCTCTGAGTTTGCCGCCCTTCTCAGTACACACCAAAAATACTACAAAAAAGTCAAAAAGATGTATAGCATTTCTGGCAATCTTAGTCACCGTCAACACTGGTCAGACCTAGCGGGCGTTTTCGCCGCAGCTCCTTGATCGCCGTAAATTCCCAAATGCACAGCAGTATGATAGATTTATTTAAATTTGGATTCTAGAACAGGGGTGAGCAACTTATTTTAGTGGGCATGCCAAAATCGCCAAAACTTTGATGCAAAATTTTCTCACGTGCCAACAACCGAAATTTTGGGGAACATATTATTTGGTGTCTTTTAAGTATTGAGAAGACCTTTTCAAATAATCACACTAGAATGCTAAAGTCAAAGAATATTGTAAGAGTGATTATTGTAAGTCGTGTAAGATTGAATGAATGTAAAAATTAGTGACGGAATTTTTACTTAAGTCCTACCCTGCCGATAGCGTGAATATTTTTTTATTTGCATTTAAGTGTAATTCTAGCTGCCATATAAACCCGCACAATTTAAAGACGCAATTTTAACATCAGCAAATAATTTCAGTAAACAATAATTCTGATTTTTATATTTTTTATAAAGATCAGTCAGACAAGGTTTTTTCAAATTTTTCCAATATATTGCAGTGCACAATCTCATAATAGTTTTACTTGACTAAAGCACAATAAAAGAAAATAAAATTAAAGATCTAATTTTAGTACTTCTTAATCCTTTACGAGTAATACATAAAAATTACAGATAAATTATGTTATCTACATAAAATAAAAGAAATTAATCTTTACCATTTTTAGCAGAAAATATCAAATCAAAAATAGAGAAAGAAAAATAGTGGACATTTTATTTTTTAGCATCAATGAGACGTCTGCTGTTACGCTAATGAAAGATAATTTATATAATGTTTATATTTTGTAACCTGTAGAGATATGCATGCGCTACTAATTTCATCTGTAAGGCTACTCCTGTTAACAAAGTTCATCACTGAGAACAATGATTCACAAGAATATGTAGATGCAAAAATGGATGACAATGCTGTTGCAAGGGTTTTTAAACATACAAAAGTTTCGGGAATAGCATTCCAAGTTCTTAATACCTCTTTTACCACACTTCTCTCTGTTACTCCCGTCTCTAATCGCTCCGTTTCAATATTTTCCAAGTCAACTCTGAGATCAACAAAGTTCTGCATCCATATTGAGCTACTTTGAAAATCACTCAACTGCATTTCAAAATCATCCACGTTTATCCACGAAAACATCTGCAAGTTTATTTGAAGATATTTTCGTGTCCTGTAGTTTGAGGTTCAAGTTATTTAAATGTTCGCAAAAATCTGCAAAAAACATCAGTTTACAAACTCACATGATGTCATACATTTCTTTATAACCCGTTTGTTGATTAGTCAAAAAGAGATTTATCTCATCCAGGCATTCAACAAATCGTTTCTGAAAAACCTCAACTAAGCTAACGAGTATTGTTGTACATTATTAGTCCTTTCTACACCAAATCCACCTCATTCAATAGATTCTGAAATTGTCTTTTATTCAAAGCAGGTGCAGAAATGTAATTAACAACCTTGGTTACTGTTTGCATGTTCCTTTAGGCTAGTGTTCGCACATAAATTCTCCTCATGTAGGATGCAATGAAAACCTATCAGTGGATGACCACCATATTTTGCAAACAGTTTTACTAATCCTGCTTTCTTACCAATCATGCTGGACGCACCATCTGTTGTGACAGATACCACTTTTGAAATATCAATTTGCTGAATAGATAATTCATTCATAACTGATTTACATATTTCAACCCCAATGATACGCTCAGGTATTACAAGGTTAATCCTCCCTTCGCACACTTCGTCATCTCTACAAAATTGAGCAAAGATTGCCGCTAGGCTGATGTAATGTCTGTGGTCTCATCAACACAAATAGAAAAGAACTTACATGAAGTCAAACTTTTGTTAACTGTTCTGCTGTATTCCTTTCCAACTTGAGTATCCTATCCTTAATTGTTTTTCTACTCACAGACAATTCTTTAATGCGCTGCATAATTTTTACCTTTTCTGAAAGATTGTCAAAAAGGAAAGGAGCACATTCTAGCCATGCCTCCCTAATATACTCCCCATCACTGAGTGGTTTTCCATGTTTGGCAACAACTTTTGAAACCTCAGAACTAGGTCTACCTGAAATAAATTTCATCAGCGAGAATTTAATTAATGTTCTTGCTCACTTTTATTACTTAATTTCTTATGAACAGTTTCAAAATGTCTCTTTACAGAAGAAGTCTTACAAAAGACTTCTTCTGTAAAGCTGATTGGGAACATAAAATGCATAATACTTTATGCATTATACACTTTATGTTCCGCATTTTATGCATATTACATATATATATATATATATGTAATATGCATAAAGAGAAGGGTAGCATGCAATCTAATCACACGCAGATAACACTTCATAATCCTGAATATTGATAATACATTTCACATAGCTTTAAAAATAACTTTAACTTACCGTATTTACTCGAATATAACTTATCTTCGCGTATAACTCGCACTCCTGATTTCACTTTATGGGAAAAAAAGTAAAGTTTCGCGTATAACCTTGCATAGAAAAAAAAAAGAAGTTTAAACATGTTTCAGGGCGATAGTAACTCACTCCCATGGTAAGCCACACATCCTCCCCAGTAGCCAATAGTGACTGCAGACAGAAGTAAAACAGGTCGTTTTATTCTATCACTGAATAAGGTACAGAGACATTTGCAGTCTGTGTAATATATTTCTCAACAAATAGTGCAATTTGACACAACTGGGATAAAAATGGCACTAACTAATGAATCACATGTTCCCTTCCCACAGAAACTGCTATTTAGACTCAAGCAAAACCAGTTGCACCGTCAAACACGGTTCTAATTGAAAACTAGATGTGCGGGAGTCTGTTCTCCCAGCTCAAACCAAGGCAGCAATAAAAATAAACAGAAAGTGTTAAAATTCGTAAACGTGTTAAAACTAAGAAATATATATTGAATCTTTTTATGGCAGTTTCAGATATTGAATTTGGTTGAAAGGAATTAGCATTTCAATTCAAAAATTGTCGGCTTGCTTTTATGTTTGACTCGCGAGATCTTTTTAATACTGCACCAATTATATACACATAGCTGCTCTATCTTTACTGGCCTAGTACCGTAGCGTCTGTTCATTAGTCATTCGTGAAGGATTGTTCATTAAGTATCTCAAGTCTTGTAAATTACTGGTAATTTTTGCTTGAAATAATGGGAAAGAAGATGGCACTCTTTGGGTAGGATGCACACAAGGAAATTGCTCTATAGACAGGAAATGGCAATAGCAATCGTGGTGCGAGATATATGCCGGGATTTTAAACTGAAAACTTTAGTTTCTGAAAATCCCCACATATATCTCGCACTACGATTTTTAGATTTAATTTTGGGGAAAAAGTGCGAGTTATATTCGAGTAAATATGGTATATTCATGGCGAGTCAAACATAAATGCAAGCCAACAATTTTTGAATTAAAATGCTAATTCCCTTCAACTCAATATCTGAAACTGCCATAAAAATATTCACTATATATTTCTTAGTTTTAACACGTTTACGAATTTTAATGTAAAGGAAATTTGCTTTTATATCTAATAAGTTAAACATTAATTGGCAATAAATACTTCCAATCCATATTTTAATGACTTACAATTTAATAAAATCCAAATCCTCATATATACACACTTTAGAAAACGGGTGCGTTCTTTACGAAATTCGAAAAGATATATCAAATGATGGTAAAGGAGTCAGGCCACGTCTGGCTGCCTGGCGAATGATGCAACAACTGAAACGGACGAAACTTGTACATAGGCTTGTAAATAGGATCTTTGTTTCTTATTTTCTTATTACTTATTATTACTAAAACAGTTGATAGGGTTTGCATGCACATGCTTTACCTTTAAATGCACAAAGGTAACGCATTTAAAAGGTAAAGCATTTCAGGCTTGCAGTCACGAGAACGACCTTTCGTTATAGAAAAAGAAGAGTTAATTGAGCTTTCAAGTGACAGTGGACTTAAAATGCAATTCCGTGATCTTGGTTTGGCTCGATTTTGGATCTCACCTTCAGTGAAAAGTGATTTTACAGAATTATCTGAAGAAGCATTGAAAATCGTCTTGCAGTTTTCTACACCCTATCTTTGTGAGAAAGTATTTTCATCGCTCCTTCAAATAAAAACAAAATACAGACTTCGTCTTAGTGTGTGTGTGTGTGTGTGTGCCTATCTTCGAGTGAAGTTAACCAATATTGAGTCAGATATCCAGCAACTCTGCAAGGACCGAGAAGCTCCAACCATCTCATTAAAAGTATGTAACATAATTATATTATATTATTTATTTGATACACTTTTAATCGTTTACTTCCAATTTAATTAATTATGTTTCCATGTGTATTCAAAACATGCATTTAGATTTATTATGTTATAAATGGCACGGTTTTTCCGAAATGTTGGTAATTCCCATTGGTTTTTAAAAAAATTACAGAAAGTCAAAACGATGTATAGGGAAATAAATTATAAGAACTATGGTTATTTTTGAAGTAAAACTTTAATTCCAAAACATTCTAAAATGTTATTTTTCTTGCTTTTCTGTTCGCAAAATCGTCGATCACATTGTCGAAGTCTATTTCATCACTCAATTGCTGTTTTATAGACAGTATGGTAAAATTTCTTAAACGCCAAAAAAGTGCCGCCCGGGGCGTCCCCCCCCCCCCCCAAGCTACGCCTCTGTAACTTAGTGGTCCATAGAATTGTTTTAGGCATTTTACTCCTTGGGCTTAGAAAGGTTGAAAAACGCTGAAATAGGGTATACTTTACAGTTTTTCCAATAAACTTCATTTCTGCTGTTATTATTCTTTGTTTGTCTTTTTGTTTTATTGTCCAGATTTCGCTTCCATACATTAAGACTCGTAGGGCTAATGTATTGTATACTTTTAGTCTGGTTTGTTTTTGAACTAGGTTTGGTTTGGTTTAGATATAGAGTTAATTACATCTGTTATTTTAAAATCTTTTGCAATTTGAACATGCAGGCTGTGGATAATTTTAAAGAGTGGTATGATAGACTTCGTGTTCACTAGTGTTGACCTCCCATGATAATTGTTGTGACTCCATGGAATCAGGAAAATAATAACAAATATATCATTATACAGAAGTGCTGCAGCATATCTATTAGTTATCCTTTCAGAACATAAAGGTCCAAATCCACACCAAACGTAGCATCTCCAAAAGTTCACTGTTGGATTAATGTACTCAGGCATCTGTCAACTCCATGCTTGCCTATCTAGTCGGGCAAGGGTGTTATTATTTTACGGGCAACTCCAAGGCGTCTTTAGACTCATCGAGGGAGGCCTTAATCATCATGTCAAAAAACTATTTTCAGCATTTGCACAGTATCTATAATACTTTGCTATAAACTCATTCACAGTCATAGAACCCACAACAGACTCTGGCAGCTTATTCCGCTCATTCACCACTCCAAGTAACCATGGGTAGCCCCTAGTTTTCCCACCATCACACTTGTTCTGAAAAATTTCCTCTGAATTAATCTTGTAAAAATCCCTCAGTAATTTTAATGTCTCAATCATACTCCTTTTCCGCCTATCAACCAGTTTCTGTAACCCACAAACCTTCAACCTGTTCTCGTACGGTTTATTCCATAGACCAGCTACCATCTTAGTCACTCGCCTCTAATATAATACATTGCTCCTTATCGCGGACTTATATAATGCTCTATGGAACATTCATAATATTCTTTATATGCAGACCGCACTGTTCGTTATTGTAGTTGATAATTATGTGCAGCAGTCCTCGTAGAAACCGAAACAATACGACACTTTACACAGCATCCTACTGGTACGAACCCAGACCTCCGAATTCCTAACTAAAATTTTTGCACACTGCCGAGATTTGCACACTGCCCTTCTGAGCATCCTTCGATATTTTAGCATTAATTTTATGGACTTGGCTGTGTGTATCTTAGCTGTAATAGTGGTATCTCCTCCTTTTCATCAGTCAGTAATGTTGGCTACGGTTGATTCATTCTTTTACCAGCGCCAAGAATGGGAACTTCCAAAGCTCAATGCGTATTAGCAATACTCTTTCGTAGAAAAGATTGGTTTGAATTCTATGTAGATATGCGAATTTTTATATGCGAACCTTACAAATGAAGATGAGTTAGCCAGTCACATGTAGAGGTGAAAGTTCCCCCCCCCCCCCCCTACAAGTTTTCTGTCCTTCAAAACAGGCAAACCGGCCAGAAGAACAAAATCTACACACATAATAAGCTCATCCTCAAATCTTTAGTTATTTCGGCTGTAATTCCAAACAATAGCTATAGATGGATAGGCTATTTATTGTATTGTACGATACTTTTCTTTTGAGGTCCATGATATTAGACGTACATTAACCCTAAGTTTTCCCCTATACGAAAAGCTCTTGGAGAGAATCCTCTGGGCTTCCAAGATTTGATTCGTTGAGTAATTTTAAACAAAGACGATCATTCTCCACATGAGTCCTAATTCTAAAAGGCTTATGGAGATATGCCAATTTTGTAATTACCACAATGTTCTACTTTTTTTAAAAAAGTAGAACATTGTGGTAAGCATTTGTTTTACAATTTAAAGTTAGAAGGTCTTTACATTAGTAAATTAGTAAACAGTGGAAAATCAATTTTAAGAAATTATCCCAAAGATGGCCTTATATATGTGCTCTGAAGTCAACGTTCTACTTCGATGCACAAATTTCCTCGTTTTTTTCTTAATAATGCTTCTGTTATTTATTTATAATGTAACTATTTGTGCATTTAATAACGCTTTCCATATGACTTATAGAAACAATATTCTCAGGTTTGAAGTCGGAGAACTAGCTGCCAAGGATAAGGATCTCCATTAACGTACTTTGTACTTTGTAAAATAACATGTTGAAATGTCACTCAAGATTATATGTAAATATTTCAGAGATCAATCAAAATTATTATTATTTATTGCAACTCAGTGGATGCAGCAGTGTTCCAGCATGATGAAAATACATATATTGTGGAGTCAGTGATAGAGTAGCCACCAAAAGAGACTAGACATTTTCTAAAAACAGAATTTTTTTAAAAATTATCTACCGAGATTATCCACATATGTCGATAGTCTGATTTATTCCAACAATTCCACCTCATATATTAATCAAAGATTGGCACTGAAAATTCCTTTCCGCCGCTTCATTTAGAATTTTATCCCATAAACTACTTCCGAGTATCATCACTCCATTTCCAGTGAACGTTGCGTCATTCGATGAATATAATGTACTACACATCAGGATTCGTGAGTAATAAAAAGTTCATTCGCTGCTCACAAAGTGTCTCTTCGAGACGCCATTCTTGCAGATGGTAAGGATGTAAATGTTGTTTACATAGTGCACTACAAGTGCTCAGCCAAGGAGTGGCTGAGTACTTATTCCAGGGCTGAGTCGAGCACGTTGTCTTGAACTTGGGATTAACTTCGCGTTTTGATATAACACCAAACGATACAGTTGCCGTTGATATCGGTGTACATCAGTCTCTCTCTCTCTCTCTCTCTCTCTCTCTCTCTCTCTCTCTCTCTCACACACACACACACACACACACACACACACACACACACACACACACACACACACACACACACACACACACACACACACACATATACACGCTGCTTGGAAAGAAGTCAACGGACATCCCTATGGGTAAGGTGCATCATGCTACTTAACGAGTCACTTGTTTGTAGCCGGTATAAATTGGAGAAATATGATGCTCCCAAATCAGTGCAACTGTGTCCGGGTGAAATGGATGCGAGAAGGGAATTGACGGAGTTTGAAAGAAGCATTGTGATAGGATGTCATGTTGCAGGCCTATCTGTTTGGTGAATTGTTGACAAACTGGGCCATCCCAGGTCGACAATTAGTGATACCATACTGATATGGAAGAGACCGGGGGGGGGAATCAAATGCAAGTGCTCCCCGCAGTTGACGACCTACCACACTCAATGAATGTGATAGGCTGCTACGAAGGATAATATGAATGTAGAATTCCGGGCATCGACTGGAACACGTATCTGAAGCTCACAAAATGAGTTTCAATGGTAGAATCGCAATATGGAAGCCCCCACATTACGCGAACTCACATGCAGCGTCGCCTTTAGTGGTGCAACAAGGTGAAAAGTGCGACATGGAAGCTGGGAAAACTTTGTTAACGAACGACGAATCACGCTACACCCTCTACCGAGCGGACATAGGTATGACAACTGCTCAGGGAATGTCTCTTACCAGAGACATTCTATTAAGATTGCGTAACTCAAACTATGAAATTCGGAGGTGGCAGTCTGATGGTATGGTCTTGTTTTTCTTTTTTCTGGTCTGGCTTCGAGCCTCTGTGGTTCTACTCACATTAAACTCAGAGAGGTATCTGAACATTGTGGACAATGCAATGCTTCCTACTTTGTGGCGTTTATACCGAAACTGACCATTGTCTTTTTTTGGCAAAGACAAGGGACGTCCGCACCACGACAATTCAGGACCTCAAGCACGTAATATGCCTACAGGAAGAATGGTCCAAAATTCCCATTGATCGCTATCGTACGCTTGTGGAAAGCCAGTAGGATTGCTGCAGTCATCGCACGTGGTCATAAGTGGTACTACATCTTATTATGGTGAATGCCATGGTTGTTTGTTCCTCACACTATGGTTGACTCCGTTGACTTCTTTCCAAGCAATGTGTGTGTGTGTGTGTATTGCTATCATCTTTTAAATAAAACCACACAGTTAAACGAGCCCAACCAACACACAACAGAACATTCTTTTCAAGCTCCAAGAAGAACTGAAAGCATTGCGGCCATAAAGAAGGCAGCTCCACTTTTGGTTGAAAATTGAGTTGTAAGTTGCGCTGTATGTAAAATATTCTCTGAAAATTCCGGAAAAAATCGGACTTTTTTTCATCCCACATATAGAAAATTGACCAGAAGAACACAGGCAATTTACAGACAAATATACTGTTGTTGGTAGTGAATTGTATATTTCGTCCTATGTTAATAAAGCAGAGGAGACGCTGAATTGTATATAGTTGTGTAGGGTGCCCTCCCACGATGAATTCTTTGCTTGAGATGTGACGTAATAATAATGAACCGGTCAGTGTTTCGCTTAATGATTTTAGTTAATAAATCTCAGATCTAAGTCATTCGGTCTTTAACTATTGTTTGTTTTCTATCAACAATTCCATGGCTAAGAACAGTGAATTACGCTCCGTAAGATGCAATCAGTTTAAGCATTTGAAATAAAAATAGCATTTGTGCATGTCTCGTCTTTATTAACATAATCATACACAGTACTACATATATAACGCCAAAATTTACATGAGAAATTAATCATTCCATTTATGGATATATGCAAACAATATCCCCACAAAGGGAAGTAACTTCGTCGATGAACCCTAAAATTGGAGTGACTATTTCATATATAAGTTACTCTGTTTATCTACCTACACCTAGTCCTCAAGAAGATCAATATATCTCCTTAAAAGCAGAGGAAGAGGCAGTCTTTGGATGCCATCTGGAAGCTGCCAATTTTCATAAAGGACATTTCGGATGACACATCTACAAAGATGAATAAGCTCAGATGGATTAAAACATCGTTCTTTCACTAAAGGAGTTAATCTTAGGCTTTTATCGAGAACACTGGTCAGAGAAAAATCAAAGTTAGGTCTTCGTATACGCCACCAAATAAGGAAACAGCGATTTATGACACGTTGTAAGGATACTTTATCGAATTTAGGAGAAAGAGAAAGAAGAAGATGAACATACTTTGATCTTTCTAGAAAATGATTTCTTTCTTCCTCTTTGGGATCGTTGCCTTCACTGAGGATGACCACCTCCAAGCACTCCAAAATATGATACCATAAACGACTTTGTAAGCCTAGACAACATTGTCTCACTTTTCTCTGGGTTAATGTACAACCAAGTCTCACCAACAGCCTCATTAGATCAAGATGGCGTTTCTCGAAGTTCACCATGAAAAAAAAGCCATACAAACGCTGATAGATGACATCAACGAAGCGATCACCCATCCCTAACACTAACTTGTTGGCATTAGCAGCGCGATGAAAGTAGGACACGGGGGAATCCATCGATTTCCTGTCAGGTATATCTTGTCCAGGCCATGTCCATAACGAGTGCATTTCTTCGGGATAAATCTGTTCTTGATCAGCAATTTCTTGAAGACAATCACAATCGTATAAACATATAAGAACATCCCTTACGATAGTTTTATTACTAATATTCTTCCAGAAGCACACCTTAGCAAGTGAACAGAGCATACTTTTAACTTTCAAGTCACGGATGATTGTGGGAGATTTACTTTTCCAACTGTTATATAAATCCAAAATAGTTCGGATGGTTTGCTCAACATTAGATTCTTGTGACTGTTCATCTTCTCTTGTGCATTTTAAAAGTGCATTAAGAGCTATCCGAATTTTTTTCTGTAAATTTAGAGAGGAAATTTCGGGATCCGATTTCTGAAACATCTATTTTTTTTAATAAAAAAAAAGGCAACGTAATTGTCTATTTAGTGAATGTCTATTGTTACAACTAGTTCATTGTTCTTTATTATTTTAAATTTCCTCATCAACAATACGTAGCCAGAATTTTCCCTTAACGATGCTCAGTGATATTGTGTAGGTAATTATGCTTAACAAATAGCTTCGTCTTAATTATTTCTTCTTCTTTTCCACCATTTACTCCATTCTCTCAATTAGAACATACCCGGATTAAAATTGACAGAAAAGAAAGAGGTGGTGTTTCTTTTTTAAATTACAATTCCACCCACAAAAGGTTATAAAACCTTTCGTAGGTAACATTGTCATAAGATATGATAAGCGAGGTTGGTGTGTGTGTGGGGGGGGGGGGGGGTAGTAACCAGGAAATCCTGCTGTAGAAACTGAACAAACATTGTGGCTTTTCAATTCCATTCAGATGTTTAAAACTAAATTTAATAAAAAAATAAAAAATACACTCGTTATGGACATATATAACGCCAAAATTTACATGTGAAATTAATCATTCCATTTATGGATATATACAAACAATATCCCCACAAAGGGGAGTAACTTCGTCGATGAACCCTAAAATTGGAGTGACTATTTCATATATAAGTTACTCTGTTTATCTACCTACACCTAGGTAGATAAACAGAGATATACCTGACAGGAAATCGATGGATTCCCCCGTGTCCTACTTTCATCGCGCTGCTAATGCCAACAAGTTAGTGTTAGAGAAGGGTGATCGCTTCGTTGATGTCATCTATCAGCATTTGTATGGCTTTTTTATAGTGAACTTCGAGAAAGTCTAGAAAACATAATTTAGATTTTTAAAACTAAATTTTAAACATGTAAATTATCTAAATTGGTTGGGGATATTGTATATTAGGATAACTAAGTAATTTTATAAACTTGGTTATTTTAACTCATAATCCCAAGTAAGCAAACAGTTAAGTTTGCGGCTGAAACGTAGTTTAAGTCTAAAGATGGTACAACACCAGGACAACTCATTATAAAGCTGGGTAAAGCTCTGATCACTATTCTTAGTATTATACTAAGAATATTCTGATCACTATTCTTATACTAAGAATAGTGATCAGAATAAAATAAAGCTTTGATTCATATACCAAGAATAGTGATCAGAATAAAAAAAACTCTAATCACTATTCTTAGTATTATACTAAGAATATTCTGATCACTATTCTTAGTATAAGAATAGTGATCAGAGCTTTACCCACCTTTACAATGAGTTGCCCTGGTGTTGTACCATCTTTAGACTTGAACTACAGTATTTTACCTTGGGTATGATAAATGTTAAAGATACCAAGCTATTTTAAACCTGGTTTTACTCCATTTCCCAAGTAAGCAAACAGACAAACAAGTCAAGTTTGCGCCTGCACGTGTTGCAAGTCTAGCTGACCCTGCACGTAGTGCAAGACCAAGGCAACTCATGGTAAAAGTAGATTAAGCTCTGATCACTAATCTTAATATTTACCCTTAATGCAAAGCACATCTCCTGGAGGAGATGTATGATGCTTTGTATTAAAGGCAAGTGGGCCACTACCCAGACCGGTTTCGACCTTTATTGAGGTCTCATCAGTAGGAGCCAGGCTAGAAATACCAAGATTTTAGTAATATAGAGCTTATAAGTATTTTATCAGAACAAGTTGCCATAAGGTGTTTTAACCTTATTAAATAAAAATCTCAGGAGGAGATATAAATGCTAGACTTGCAACACTTGCAGGCGCAAACTTGACTTGTTTGTCTGTTTGCTAACTTGGGAAATGGAGTAAAACCAGGTTTAAAATAGTTTGGTATCTTTAACACACACACACACACACACACACACACACGCACGCACGCACACACACACACACACACACACACACACACACACACACACACACACACACACACACACACACACACACACACACACACACACACACACACACACATATAAATGTATTCAAGATACCAAGTAATTTTATATATAAACTTGGTTTTTAATCCTTTTTCTCAAGTGAGCAAACAGACAAATATGTCAAGTTTGCGCCTGCACGTAGTGCAAGTCTGAGGCAACTCGTGGTAGTGCCACTCTAGGCAACTCGTGGTAAAGGTGGATTAAGATCTGATCACTTTCCTTAGTATTTTTCACTTTTCCAAGGTCAAAGCACCTTGTGGAAACTTGTTTAGGTAAACTTCATGAGCTCTGCATTACTTCAACCTTAGAATTGTCAGGTCTGGCTCCCACTGACGAGTCCTCAATAGAGGTCGAAACCGGTATGGGTAGTGACCATTGACTTTAATACATGGCATCATACATCTCCGCAATCTCCGCAAGGGGATGTGTTTTACATTAAGGAAAAAATACTAAGGAAAGCTATCAGAGCTTAATCCACATTATATATTATATAATATAATGTGGATTAAGCTCTGATAACTTTCCTTAGTATTTTTCCCTTTATATGTTACATTACAGATACCAAGCAATTTTAAACCTGTTTTACTCCATTTTTCCCAAGTAAGCAAACAGACAAAAATGTCAAGTTTGCGCCTGCAATTTATGCATGACTAACTGATCCTATAGATAGTGCAAGACCAAGGCAACTCGTGGTAAAGGTGAAGCGAGCTTTGATCACTAATCTTAATATTTACCCTTAATGCCAAAACACATCTCCAAGAAGGGGATGTATGATGTTTTGTATTAAAGGCAAGGGGTCACTACCCAGACTGGTTTCGACCTTTATTGCGGTCTCATCAGTGGGAGCCAGGCTAGATAGAAATACCAAGATTTAGTAATGCAGAGCTCGTAAGTATTTTAAAAAAACAAGTTACCATAAGGTATTATAACCTTATTAAATAAAAATCTCAGGAGGAGATATAAATGTAGAAAGTATTTTTAACTTGGGTATAGTTATGTTACAGATACTTTCTAAAATACTTTCTACATTTATATCTCCTCCTGAGATTTTTATTTAATAAGGTTAAACACCTTATGGCAACTTGTTCTGGTAAAATACTTATAAGCTCTGTATTGCTAAATCTTGATATTTCTAGCCTAGCACCCACTCATGAGACCTCAATAAAGGTCGAAACCGGTCTGGGTAGTGGCCCCTTGCCTTTAATACAAAACATCATACATCCCCTTCTTGGAGATGTGTTTTGGCATTAAGGGTAAATATTAAGATTAG